>NC_056739.1:312792675-313077675 GCF_019279795.1 Protopterus annectens
TTTTAGTTTGACTAGATTTAACCAAAACCGGAGGGGAAAAGGTATTACTAGCCTTGTTATGTGCATCAGACATTCTTAGACATTTAGCAGTGTAATATGATCCCTGCTTGTTTTTACTGATAATGTTAGTTCGTTACATTGTCTACCATTCTGTTTTTCAAAGAACTGAAGGTCAGAAAATGTGTCTTATCCCTTTTTCTTAAACATATGATTTCTCACCCATCATTACTAGAACCATTAGCTTTCTCTAGCAGAATTTGTTGTGTTGTTTAACAGGCATGCCAAGTATTTATCTGTGAACAAAGAGGTGATCTGAAGTAGGAGATTCATTTGTCTGCAACCTGTGGGTTATGGATCCGATATCGGATCCGAACCGGCATGGTTTACCAGCTATGGATCCAAGCTCTCAGCTCCTCCCCTCACCCATAATGCCCTGCTCTACCCTCATGACCTCAGATCTCGTTTGCCCCGCTGGTGACCAGATTGTGTTCCATAAGCTCTTCAGCTAAGTGTAGTTTTTTTAGTCTTAAAGTGCTAATTTTTGAAGTTTTGTGTGAAAGTTGTGTGGAAGTGTAGGTTTCCCTATCTCTTAATCATACTTTTAGTGTTTAAAATTTAATTTTACTTATCCCTCCCCTCGCTGGTAGCGTAGTGTCTGTTTGGGCCTGTTGAGTGGTTTTGTTACTTTACTTTAACTCTAGTTTAAGTAACTTTTTTGCTTTTGGGATGTCTGAACAACCCAAAGCTGTGTTCTCCAAGTGCTCCGAGTGTGGCCATAAGCTTTCCCCGGCTGATGGCCACACTCGGTGTGTTAGATGCCTTGGGGTTGAACACCTCACTTCTGGATGTTCCATTTGTGTAGGGTTCAACCCCAGGGCATTGAAGGAGCGGAGGTCCAAGCTTGTCTTGGCAGGTCTTTTGCCACCGGACTCGGCTCCGGCCTCCGCTCCTTCGGGGGTAACCGTTTCTACGGTTGTCTCCTCTCCGGCTCCCCCTCCTCCTGCTGGGACTCAACCTCCCTGTAGTGGTTCAGAGGAGAGGGAAGCTAGAAAGAAGGACCGGAGGAGAAGCACCATAAGCGGGCGAGACCTCTGTTCGGCCCGCCAGCCAAGCGGGCTTCTCCTCCGGCCTCCTTGTCTGCTGGCTCTCCCCTCCTCGGCTCCGGTCTCCAGTGTGTTTTTCACGGGACCTGAGGAGGAGGAGACCCGATCTCCGTCGAGGCTATCGAGGAGGCACTCAAGGCCTACCTCGGTAGCCTCGTCGAGATCAACTTATAGCCTGTCAGGCGCTGATCTGGACGGATGATGAGAAGGTTCATCCAGGCCCAGATGCAGATGGGAGTGCTCTTGCCTCCCCTCTGGGGAGCTCAACCCCTTTTTTCAAGCCAATTGCTCCTTCTCCGCCCCGCTACCGGGTTCGGAGCAGTTGAGCCGAGCAGCCGGGCGGGGTGGGTCGGCCGATAGTACTTGGTACCGGATCCGACCCTGCCCTCGAGTGCCGGATCCGACCTCTCGGAGCCTGGATCCGAGCCGGATCTGGGGATCAGTGCTCCTTCGGCACCGTCTGTGTCGGAGCGCACTGTCCCTTCGGATCCGAGCGCTTCGCCGCCGGCTCCGATCCACTCCTCTGATCCGAGGTGGAGCCGATTGTCGGATCCTTTGGTCGAGGTCGGCTCCCCTTCGGCTTTTGATGTAGTGGAGAGGGCCCTGTTGAGGGTCTCGGACCCCCGGCACTTGCTTCGGCTCCGTCCGCTCCCTCTGCACTGGGTCAGGCTTCCACCATCCGGCCCTTGGGACAGCCCGCTCCTGTGCCCCAAGCTGTTCCCCTGGAACAGGTTACTGTTTGCGAGGAGTCCTCTGACAGCCCCCCGGAGGATGTTCACCGCAAACATACGTGCAAAAGGAGGCACATTGACTCCCGAGTCTCTCACAGAAGACACGGATTTGGAGGAAGGGAAGGCTCCCCACGGTCACCCCGAGGATGTCTCATTTGGAGACATCATGGAAATGCTCCGCATAAGGGGGGGGTGGTCTGCCCCCAAGTCTTCCTCGGACGAGTCCGTGTTCTTGGAGGCATTTGAAGCGGGCCCGTCTACCTCTTGGGTATCCCCTCCTGCCGAGCCCTTGGTGGATCTCATACCTACCAGGGCGTTGAAGGAACCGTACACCGTGGAGCCAATCCCAAAACGGCCCGACCGTATTCTCAGTCCCCCGGCTGACCGTGCCCATTGGAGTAAGGGGCCTCCGGTAGATGCCATGTTGATGGCGCCCACCAAGAGGGAACTTGCTCAGGAGAGTCCTCAGTCCATCCCCGAGCAAGGAGTCTCGGATGATGGACCGCTTGGGGAAGCGGATGTTTAGTTCAGCGACCTTCTCTGTGAGAGAGCTGAACTACCTGGCACACGTGATTAGGATGCAGCGCAATCTTATTAAAGAATACGCTGCATCCCCCCCAGAGTCCATGTCGGAGGAGGACAAAGTGCTGCACTCCACCCGCATGGCCACTCTTAGGTCCGTCACCAATACCTCTATGCGGCTACTGTCCCATGCTACGGAAGGTGCCGCTAGAGCCGCAGGGGCAGGCCTAGTTACTAGACGTCAGGCCTGGCTCCGTCATTGCGATTTCTCAGAGCCCTTCAAGGCGTCATTCGCGAATGCCCCCTTCGATGGTCCTCTTTGGCAAAACTGTTCGCGACACTTTGACCCAGAGCGAGGAGGACGGGAAGACGCTGTCTGCCGTCGGAATCCGCTTCTCTGCACCCCAGAGGCCCTATTCTAGGAACCAAAAGGGACAGAAGAAGATGTGGTTCCGGAAGTCGCAGCAATCTCATCCTGCTCCGGACAACCAGTCCTTCCCTGGCAGAGGAGGACAGGGAGGACGCCGCCCTAGGGGCAGAGGGGCTCCCAGGAACTTCGGGTCCAGAGAACCCTTCTCTGAACGGCCCGCAGCAGCCCTGAGGGTTGCCCGGCTGCTCCACTCTGGAGGCAGTCGGGGCGTTTCGGAGCACCTAGCGGCATGGGAGTCCATAACATCAGACCACTGGGTCCTCCAGATCATATCCAGAGGATACCGTATACCCTTTCTTCACTTGCCAAAATTGAAGTCCCTCCCCGACGTTCCACCCGGTCAGTGGGAGGCCGCTTTGGCAGAAATTGTCCATCTGCTAAAGAAAAGAGCCATCCAGCCCGTCCCCAGACCAGATCGGATCAGGGTTCTACTCCAGGTTCTTTTTAGTGCCAAAAAAGATGGGGGATCTAAGACCAATTTTAGACCTTTCACTATTGAACCTGGCAGTCCCCAAGGAGAAGTTCCGAATGGTCACGTTGCAGTCTATTCTCCCCCTTCTGGGAGAAAATCACTGGATGTGCTCCATAGACCTCAAGGATGCGTACTACCACATACTAATGGACAGGCGCTCCAGGAGGTTTCTCCGCTTCCGACTGGGAGCCAGTCACTACCAATTCCGGGTCCTTCCCTTTGGTCTCACCACACCCCCTAGGCTGTTCACCAAAGTATTAGCAGTGGTAGCGGCCCACCTGAGGCTTCACGGGGTACAGGTCTTTCCCTACCTGGACGACTGGCTTCTCACCGCCCCAACAAGGCATCTACTACTATTGGCGCGAGACTCCTTTCTCCATCTTGCTCCCCGTCTGGGCATCACAATAAACACAAAAAATCCAACCTAGCACCCACGCAGTTCATAGATTTTATAGGTGCCAGGTTAGACACAAGGAGATTAAAAGCCTTCCTCACTGCGGACAGAGTTCAAAATCTGCAATTCCAGGTGCGGGCCATTCTCCACTCAAGCTCAGTTCCGGAGTTGGTCCTGAGGGCCCTAGGGTCCATGGCGGCAATAGCTTCTTCCTCTCGCCAGGTTCAATATGCGCATCCTTCAATGGACACTCCTAGTTCAGTGGTCGTATCTTGCTCTTCCTATGCATCATCCCATTGCGATCAGCAAGGCTTGCAAGCGGTCCCTCCTGTGGTGGCTACACTCTCCAGATCTCCACGGAGGCCGTCCATTTTGTGCTTCTCCCCTTCTCACCACGGTGACCACGGATGCCTCCCGCCTCGGGTGGGGGGGGGGGCATTTTGCAGGCCGGACGGTCCAGGGCACGTGGAATGATTCAGAGACCTTACTGCATATCAACGTTCTAGAGATGAGAGCAGTGCTCTTAGCGTTGCTAGCACTTCAGGCCTTTCTTCCCTTGGGAACAATTGCGATTCAATCGGACAACATGTCGGTTGTCTGGTATATCAACAAACAAGGAGGAACCAGGTCTTACCCTCTTTGTCGAGAAGCCATGAGAGTGTGGGAATGGGCAATCTCCACCAACCGCTTTCTCATAGCAACGCATATTCCGGGTCGGTCCAACATCCTGGCGGACAAACTCAGTCGCACCATTCTCACCCTTACGAGTGGTCTCTCAATACTCAGGTAGCGGAACGCATCTTCGCACGGTGGGGAACTCCTTGTTGCGATCTTTTTGCCTCTCCCTCAAACACCAAGTGCGACAGTTTGTTCGCTCTGATACCTCCTCCGGAGGTTCCCCAAGAGACGCTCTGCTGCATGCTTGGCCACCCGGTCTTCTTTATGCTTATCCCCCCTTGCCTCTGATGCTCCAAGTTCTTCATAAAGCCTCTCGGTTGGGGTGCAGAATGATTCTCATTGCTCCATTTTGGCCTCGACAGATCTGGTTCCCTTCCTAAGGTCTCACTCAGTGAATCCTCCTTGGATTCTAGATCCCATTCGGATCTAATATCTCATCCATCCCACTTATCTCCTCCGAACCTGGACAACCTGAAGCTGACCGCTTGGCTGCTCCAGTTCCACTCTTGATCAGGACTCCCGGTATTTCGTCCCCTGTTAAGGCCATCCTGGTGGCAGCTCATAAGCCATCCACTAGGAAAGTCTACGCAGCAAGTGGAAACGGTTCTCTTTGTGGGCGGAGCGGCAAGGCCTAAATCCCTTCACAGTTCCTCTCCCTTTGGTGCTTGATTTTTAACCACTCTTTTTAATGATGGTGCCAGCAGTTCCACGGTCAAAGTACAACTGCGGCAATTTCTCATTATCACATTGGTCATACCTCCATTCCACTGATGTCTGCCAAGTTATGTAAGATTTTCCTTAACGCTAGTTTTCTTCTCAGGCCCCTGTAAAGCAAGCGGTTCCTCCTTGGGACCTTTCCTTAGTTCTCCAGGCCTTGACCGCCTTCTCGAACCGGGCGGCTACGGTAGATCTGAAATTCTTATCTTTCAAGACCGCCTTCTTAGTAGCCATTACTTCGGCCAAGAGAGTCTCAGAGCTTCAAGCATTATCAGCTAAACCTCCTTACTTGGTCTTTCATCCGGACCGTGTTTACCTCAGGACCAACCCGTCCTTTCTTCCTAAGGTAGCTTCTGAAGCAAACATTAATCAATCCATTAACCTCCCTGTTTTCTTTCCTAAATATGAAAACAAAGGTGAATACTAGCTTCACTCCTTAGATGTTCACAGGCAACTTAGATTTTATCTAAACAGGAAGGCTGGTCATAGGCAATCCGACCAGTTGTTCATTTCCTTTGCTAAATTTAATTTGGGCAAACCAATTTCTAAAGTCTCATTATCTCGCTGGATTTCACAATGTATCTTATTGGCTTATCAAGCTTGGAAGGCCGACCGGAGGGTGTTCATGCCCATTCAACCCGGTCAGTCTCTACCTCGGCAGCCTTTAAGGCTAGGATTCCTCTAGATGATATTTGTGCAGCAGCCACGTGGGCTTCATCTCATACTTTTATTTCCCACTACAAGTTGGATCTTACATCTAGGGGTAGAGCATCCTTTGGCTCCGCGGTGCTCCGGAATATCCTTCCATGATGGCCGCCCAAGATTCAGGTAGCTGGGGACTCTGTCCCACAGGTTGCAGACAAATGAATCTCCTACTTCAGATTTAGAAGTTATGTACTCACCATAACGTTCCATCTGAGTAGGTGTATTCATTTGTCTGCAACCATCCCGCCCTCCTATCCCCCTGGCCTTTCAGTTTCCTGCATATGATGTGTTTTACCCTTTTCAGGGTGTTCTTGCTGTTGGCAAACTCGATCTGAGGTCATGAGGGTAGAGCAGGGCATTATGGGTGAGGGGAGGAGCTGAGAGCTTGGATCCATAGCTGGTAAACCATGCCGGTTCGGATCCGATATCGGATCCATAACCCACAGGTTGCAGACAAATGAATACACCTACTCAGATGGAACATTATGGTGAGTACATAACTTCTAATTTTAAGCCGTGTGCTTCTGTGCTTCATTAACCTCCAGTTGGGATTCTTCTCGTCAGAATAGGAGGCTTTATGTTTCCATTCTACTGTTGTTGCCAGTTAAATAACTGACCACACCTATTGCCTTATTTCTTTATTCACTGTCTTGAAAGATCAGGTCTGTCCCCCCAAAATTTGTGTGTGGTGGTGATTTTCTTACAATAACTGTCAAAAATTCTCTCCTGCCCCTTGTGTTCACATTCCATCCATTGAACAAGGTCACTGCCATAAATGAATAAATGTACCACACAAAGTTTGCTTAAAGAACACTTGTACCACATAGGGGTACTGTCAGAATTCACTGCTGTAACAGACCTCACTACATTTGCTCTATCTTAATTTTTTTGCAGCTTTACTATCTGTTTTAACTTGATGAATCTTTTGACAAAACTGGACAAGATTTAGTGAGAGAGGTAACCAGTTGATATGTGCAGTACATCCCTAGAGATTAACAGCTTTCATTTAAAGTCTGCGTTATAATGTTCAGACTTTTTCCCTTATCTGCTTTATTTATGTTGATATTTTAACAGACAGCAAGAACTTGACTTGTATGGCCCTAGATTTGCTATCTCATGAGGTGTGAGTGACTTGTACATGCTGTTTGGCGAGTAATGGATGAACAGCAGAGTATTCCCTACTGAGGGATACAGAGACTTATATCATTATCTTTATATCCGAGCCCCACCAACCTCTCTCTTAGCCCCCCTTCAAAGGCTTTGCTCTAGTGAAAGGCAGTTTATTGTGATTGTGGAGCTTCTCTGGTTTTCATCTTTTAAAACACTAATACACTCTCCTAGCTTTTCCACACCATTGCCGTTTACAATTTACAAAGAAGTCATATAGCTAAACTGCAGTGCAGCTAACAGTTAACAAACTGTCACCTTTCTTGACTTGAAAGCTTTTGCAGGCAATGTCCTCAACTTGACTGTATCTGAAGAGGATTCCCTTGATGGAGCACCTTCTTTAAAGGTTTGTCCTTGCACCCTTTGGACTGAGAGACTGTCTCTAAAGGGAAATTAAGGGTGGCTGTTATAGAAACTGTTACATATTCTTCATAATTCAGTGTTTTTCTTACATGTCATACTACCCAAGACATAAAGAATAATTTGGACCATGTGACTACACAACATATTCTTTGTTCTTTTGTTCTGTGATTTTAAAGCGGCCTTTTCCATGTGAGCTTTTAGAATTGTAATTTATTGACCCTGTTCTGCCAGGAATGGGTCAATAGTGATCAGTACTCTACCCAGTAAACTAATTTAATGTTCAGTGCTTTTTTCATTAAAAGCTTTAATCTTCTAATGTTTTTAGTTTTTGCTTTATGGACAGCATTTGTTTTCATGTGCGTATTTTAATATGGCTAAAATATGTGTTGTTTACATAACATTAAACGTAGTGGCCTCTCTTATTTTTTATGTCTCTCCTGTTTTTAGTGGTTCAGGACAAAGCTAATATTGTACTAGGGGAAATGTCATCTTATTTAAATGCTTCATTTTGTTGACTTGATTATTACAACTTCTGCTTCCACATGTATGACTTTAAAGAGGTCTTTAGCCCATAAAAAAATGCATTTATGTCTAATAGCATTTAATTGGTTAAAGAAATATTCATACTTGAAAAGAAATATTTAGAAAGTGTGTATGTTTATATATTTATTTATTTTTGTTGACCGGGTAAGTCCGGAGTGCCTATTTTCACTGGAGGCCCAGGGAGAAATGCTCCAGACACATCTCTGGAATGTGGGAGGAAACCGGAGTACCCGGGGGAAATTCACGCAAACTCAGGGAGGACATGCATACTCCACACAGAAGGCACCCTGGCCGAGAATCAAAACAGAGAAGCTCTTGCTGTGAGGCGACAATGTTAACCGCTGCACCATTGCACAGCCCAATATAAATTAAGTATGAATGTAAGTATGAAAATATATTTATTCATGCTTGCATTCTGGCTTAGACAAAATAAAACCTTTTTTTCTGTTTTTGTGAATCTGTTAAGAATTTATCAGCTGTAAGCTGTGTAAGATGTACATCACCCTGTGCCCCTTATTATCATCATTTTTCAGCATGTGTTAAAAACCTGTTTTTTCTTTCCACATATGGGAAAGGAATGTGTAGTATTTTTTTAAGATCCTGACTTCTCAAGATTATGTGCCAGCAGCAGCCCTTCTCTGCTTTCCCCTTAGCTTCTTAGTTGCACCCTTTTTCCTGAAATCTTTATCTATGTTTGCTTCAGTCGAAATCTCATCTACGTCTAGGATTTTAGGGACAGCATTTATAATATGCATGTCAAAATAGTATCTGATGACATTTTTGTTGCTGTAACTGATATTACTTTGTATTGCTGTCATAAGCCAGTTGCAGAAAAGGTACTGTTGGGCCTCTTTTGTCTTTCTCCATAGATTCATAGTTCGTTACTAGGTCATTGATCTGTAAGGATCTTTAGAATTCTAAATATACGTTCACATGGAGTTATATTTTAAGTACAAATGACCCAGCGGACTGCAGAACATTTGCATACTTGACCTCTAGTATTCTTTGAAGAATCCTTTGCTTTTGTGAGCATTCTACACTTTCTTAAGCTTTGTCTCTGTTTCTGCTTTGAGCTCTACCAAATTTCTGCTTTTCATATACCCATCACCTTTTGGTGAAGGACAGTTTCCTTCCACTCCCCTAATATTTGCACCGTCTTGCTTTATAGTAGAAGTGCTCTGTCAGTGTCCCTGTTAAATTAGTGTTCCAGATGCTGAGTAACAATGTTTCTTTGTATATCTTCACAGTCTGAGAGTCTAATTAGGGCAGAAGGTGAGAGAGTAAATTCATTCTGAAGATTTCTGCATGCCATAGAACTTCACCAGTCTTATATAAGTATTCCAGCAGAACGTCATCTGTCGCTGTCAGTATTTCAGCTGCTGTCCAAGTAACTATTGCATACTGCTATTTTGCTTTTTAAGTTGGAGTCTTGAATTAACTCATTAGTGGGGTATGTAGGTTTTCTTTCTTTTTTCAGGGGAGGATATGGCTCTTACTGCTACCTTCTTTTCTATGCACTTTTTTTTCCTGATAGATCCATTTGTTTTGTGAGCGAAGACATCCTGCCATATGCCTGCAAGCTGTCAAGTCTCCCTCTTTAGGGAGGATGCCTTTCACGCTGCTACCAATTATAAGAATTCCACTTTTGGAAAAGCAACAGCGTACTGCTGAGGAAGGAAATTTTTAATGAAGCAGAGTGTAATATAGGGGGTGGAGAATAGTTGCATCCCAAGTATGCCAGGCATATGCTGATGTGTACATTATAGCATGCTTCCTCTATGGAAACAGCATGGACAGCTGTGGGAACCTTGACCTTCAGTCTTCACTAGAAAGTGCACCAAGTGCAAACCCCCACCATCCCCCCAGCGGAAGAACTAGCTTTAACTGCTCTATCTTCCCCCAACTTTATCCTGCTCCCCCAAATTTATTTCCACCATGAAAACCCAGGTCCCAGTCAGAGTAACATCTTTCCGCGCTTTGGATCCAGCTAGTGGGGTATGTAGGTTCTAGAGTAAATGGTAAGTTAAGTGATAATGCCTTCCGGGTTGGACACTGAAAAGTAACAAGCCTGTCAGAGTAATAAATCTTGGTGCTGCATGTGTGTAGAAGCTTTCTCACCCATGAGAGGGCTATTAGTTCCCTATAATAGCTACCCCTGGAGGGTGTTACAGTATGTAAAATGGTAACAGTAGTGTTTTAGTGGTTTTGAAAAGGTTTTTATTGTGATGTATAGGATTTGTTTTTATTATTACCATTTTTTAAGTTCTGGAGAAAAAATAGAGCATACATTAATTGGAATGAAATGATTTAAAAATCATTGCTGTGATTTTCTTTTGTTTTTTTTAAGCTTAACTCCATACATTATGACATTCACTGCATTCCTCGTAAGATGCACCATACCCCATCTGTGGTTGGCTGCTTTATTTCTTCCCTTTGGTATCTTTTAGTATACACCAACACAGCAGCCAGCACTCCTCACACTGTGGTGACTAGATACTTAATAAATCGCAGAATTCCGTATTAAGTAAACATAACTTTATTCTGCCATAGCAGCATACCAGTTTTGGCTTAATTAGCCTTCATCAGTGCTTCATTACCAACAAGCAATGCTACAAGACTTAAATACATACCCCTTGCAAATGATTACAAATTCTCATTAAGTCCAGGAGGGAACAAGGCTCCCAGCCTGATGATCCAATTTTTCTCTCTATTGTTTAACAGTGTGGCTGTATCCTTTGTTATCCATGTTTATCAATGATAACAAAATGAAACATTGCAGGGGCAAGACTTTGGGTGAATGGTTTAATCAGGATAAGAAGATGAATTAGCTGAACAATCTTTGGGACAGTTTACTTTAAGGGGCACAGTAGTGAAAGGTTGCCATCCCTGTGATCATTGCAGTTTTTGTAAATATCTTCCTAATACATCAGAGGTGTATCAAATTAATATTTTTGGGAATTATGATACAGATTGGGTTATATATTTGGCAGCATGCAGCTGTTCAGCATTCTGTGTTGGACAAATTCATACTTTACAGCACAAAACTGCAATGTTTCATTTCATTATTATTGATAAGATTGTGTTAAACAGGGATAACAAAGGAGGTTGACACACTATGTTAAATAATAAAGAGAAAAGTTGGATTACCAGGCTGGGAGCCTTGTTCCCGCCTGGACTTGATGAAAATTTGTAAGAGACCAATGATTTGCAAGGGGTATGTATTTAAGTCTTGTAGCATTGTTTGTAATGAAGTACTGATGAAGGCTATTTAAGCTGAAACTGCTATGCTGTTATGGCAGAATAAAGTTATGTTTACTTAGTAAGGAATTGTGCTATTTATTAACTATCTAATCACCATAGTGTGAGGAGTGCTGGCTGCTGTGTTGGTGTATTTAAATTGGTATTTTTGATGTGCACCTGGCCTTACCTGCATGAATTGTTGGGGGGGGGGGTCTCCCTTTCCTTTCCCTGCTAGGATTTTCATTTTTGTAGTATTCTGATACCCTTTTCTATTTTTTTTTTTATTTTTAGTTCTTCTTTCCTTGTTCTAGTCATTTGTTTCATATGCTCCCCCTGTCCAAGAACCTTTTGCGTAATTCAAGCTTCAGTACAATTTTTTTACCCTTCCAGTTTTGAGTAATTGTTTAATTTCAGTACTGAACAGTCTGATAACATTAATTTCTCATTTTGTTCCAGATGCTGTCCTCTGGCTTTATGCCCCATACACACAGTATTACCAGATGTGCTGATGTTCTTCATTCCACATTGCTGCAGTCCTAACTATTGGGTAGTCCGCTGTCCAGTCGGCCCGAATACCAAAGTATAAGGCTGACGTCGGTCAGGGCGCATTAGACTGACGTCAGTACGTCAGGGTACTAATGCGCATGACCGACATCATATCCTCAGTCTTTTTTGCCGCATGGTCCGATGCAGAAGCAATTTTGCGAGTGCAGGTTGGCGTTCTGAAAATTTCTGAAGTCAGAGTTTCAGACCGAATCAAAGTTGGCTAAGTACCCGTTGGGGAATATTTTGTTTTTCTTGCCTCAGTATTTAACCGGATGTCAGAAAAAGTGAATAACTGTATTTCTTGTGGGAAACAGATACCTCATAGGGATTACCATACTTTGTGTATACCTTGTTTAGGGCCTGAGCACGACGTTGTTGGATGCCGTTCTTGTGCTAGATTTAACAAACGCACTATTAAGAGAAGGTTAGACTGTGCCAGGTTAGTGTTTGGGAAGCGTTGTAACTATAAATGCCGTCGGATGCTCCGACGCCAGCTTCGACTAAAAGCGCAAGGACAAAACAGCAAAGCCTAGAGGGAAGAACCGGCAGTCCCAGACGTCGGTTCTTTAGAGGGCTCAGTGGAGCCGGAGGTTTTGCCAGGTGTTTCTTTGGAGTCTCAGGGAGAGACTTTACTGTTACAGGATGTTTCCTCTCAGGAAGTAGGCCAGGCTGAGGGGGCTTCTCAGGTGGCTGTTCTTCCCTCACTTCCTAAGGTGGTTAGGGCCTCCCCTTCTGTTTCCAAGGCTTCTTTGAGGGGCAGGCCAAGTTTTGCTTCAGTGGGAGTTTCTCCTAGTGCTTCAGGGTCTTTGCCTAAGAAACATATGCTTAAAATGGCAGAAGATTTGATTACTATGATAAGGGGTTCTATGCCCTCCTGATAAGAGGCCTAGGGTGGAACCTGAGCTTGAGAGTTTTGAGCAATGCTCGGAGGCTTCTGAGTCTTCGGCTGAAGACTTGCAGGAGTTCCCTACTTATTCTGATTCTGATGTGGATGATTCTACTCCTTCAGCTTCTCCTCCTGAGGATTTTTCATTTTCAGAGACTTTGCATTCCATGAGGGAGCATTTTAAATGGGAAGGCCAAGATTTCTCTGATTCCAGGAAAAGGCTTAGGGAGTTCTTGTTTTTACCCCAGCATAGGCCTTTAGCTATACCTCCTGTTTTGAATGTGGTGGAAGATGTTTTTGCAGAGGCTTCCTAAATCCTGATTCTTTGCCTCCTGCCCCAGTTAAACCGGATAGGTATTATAGGGTGCCTGAAGCGAGTCCTAGGGCAGACCCGGAAACTGTCTCTCAGGGGCCTAAAGGTGTAAAGGCCTCAGTTGTTAAAAATCCTGTCCCTCCTGATAAAGAGGCAAGGGCTTTGGATAGATGGGGAAAGAAAGTGTATACTTCTTCCACTTTAGCCATGAGGGCGTTGAATTGTCAGTTTCACATGTTAAAATATCAGAATTATCTTCTTTCACAGTTGAAATCTAAGGTGGATGCTCTGGCGGAAGGTATTGACTGTAAAGAGTTGCAGGATTTAGTTCATGTGTCTGAACAGGTGGGTAAACATTCCTTGCAATGTGGTTTTGATGCTGTGCAGGCCTCCTCCAGGGTGGCTGCCACTGGTTCTGTTCTTCGTAGGCACGCCTGGTTGAGAGATCAGAACTTAGCTGAGCATGTTAAGGCGAGGATTTTGGATGCTCCTTTGCAGTCTGATGTGTTGTTTGGTTCGCCTGTGGAAGCAGTTTTGAAGAAAATGGAGGACAAGGCTAAATCTATGCAAACTGTTAAAGATTTTTACAGGTGCAGCCTCCAAGTTTAGTAGAAATTGGCCTACTAAGGGTTGGACTTTTCCTGCTTATGATTCCCAGTCTAGGGGTAGGTCTAGGCGTGGTAGGGGCAGAGCTCAGGGTTCTTTTAGGCCTAGGACAGGGAGTTCCCCTGCTCAGACTTCTGGGGAGGGCAGGGGTCAGTCCTTTCGTAAGCAGACCCAATGACCTGCCTTTTCAGCTGCCAGTTCATTCTCGCCTGGCAGCACCGTTGGGAGGAAGGCTGTCTCTTTTCAAAGAAAATTGGGATTTAATTACCCAAGACAGATGGGTTCTGGATATCATTCACCACGGTTACAGGTTTTATTTCCATACCTTGCCTCCTTTCAAAGGCATGCCAGACATTCCTCCTCTACAAAGACAAGAGGCTCACAAGCAAATTTCTCTGTTACTCCAAATAGGGGCCATTCAGCCGGTTCCTGTGCCAGAAAAGGGCCTAGGATTTTATTCTCGCCTGTTCCTAGTACCAAAAAAGGGGAACACGTGGAGACCAATTTTGGATTTATCTATCCTCAACACTTATCTGGACATTCCCAAGTTCAAGATGTTGACGTTACAACAGCTTTTACCTCTGCTGGGCAAAGATCACTGGATGGTAACTTTAGATCTCAAGGAGGCTTACCTTCATGTGCCTATAAGACTAAGTTGCAGAAAGTATCTGCGTTTCGAGCTGGAAATTCTCATTATCAGTTCTCTGCATTGCCCTTTGGCTTATCTACTGCCCAGAGTATTCACAAAGGTTCTGGCTCCAGTGATAGCTTACTTCAGGCTAAAAGGAATTCAAATCTATCCTTACTTGGACGATTGCCTGATTCTGGCTCAAGAAAAGGAAGACCTTCTACAGCATTTGGAATATGTCATAGCAGTGCTAAGATGCCTAGGGTATTCTGTGAACGAAATAAAGTCCAGTCTAGTACCCTCTCAAGACATGTGCTTTCTGGGTGTGAGACTGAATACAGCAGCCCAGATGGCCTTTTTAACCCCGGACAAACAAAAGAATCTTTCCAGTTACTTCCATCAACTATCTCTTCAGTCCGGGCTGACTGCAAGGACAGTCCTTCAAGCCTTAGGGTTCATGGCATCTTGTATTCTGGTGCTTCCCAATGCCAAACTGCATATGAGGAAGCTACAATGGTATCTCAAAAATGTATGGACACAGCACTGCCAGGATTTGGACACTGTCATTCAAGTAATACCTTGCATTCCAAAGGAATTTTTGTGGTGGGCTCAGGAATGTCACCTAAACAAGGGACTCTCTGTGACCCGGCCAGAGGCGAGTCAGATTCTAACGACAGATGCCTCAGACATTGCTTGGGGAGCTCATCTAAATGGAAAGTGGATACAAGACAAGTGGCCTGCCAGACTACAGCATCTACATATCAACATGAAGGAGATGTTAGCAGTCCAATTTGCATTAATGGCTTTCAAGGAGTTACTTCTTCCAGGGCAGGTGTTGATTCTAACAGACAACACAACTGTCATGTGGTACATCAACAAACAAGGGGAACACATTCTTACCCATTGTGCAGGCAAGCAATGATTTTATGGGAGACTGCTCAGCTTGCAACTAACTCTTCAGGCAAGGTTTCTGCCGGAGCACAGAACTCCTTAGCAGATGTGTTAAGCAGACAAATCATGGATCCCCACGAGTGGAAACTGGATCTTCATGTATTTCAAAAGTTGACAGTGTCCTGGGGAACTCCAGACATAGATCTGTTCGCTTCTCCACTAAACCACCAGCTGCCAAAGTTTTGCACAAAGAGGTTTCATCACACAGCTTGGAAAGTGGATGCTCTTTCTTTCAGTTGGAAAAATCTTCATGTGTATGCGTTTCCACCTCTGCCTCTTCTTCCAAAGGTGCTTCTAAAGGTCAGACAAGACAAGCCAAGGATGATTTTAATAGCTCCAGATTGGCCTCGGCAGCACTGGTACCCATTACTGAGGAGTCTGGTAAAGAAGCCTCCATGGCCTTTACCCTTGATTCCACACCTGTTGTCTCAGAGAGACGGTCACCTGCTCAATGTCAAGCTTCACTCTCTTCATCTAACAGCCTGGCATATTCTGCTTTGAAAGACAGCAGGTCTCAACTTCCTCAACAAGTTTTAAATGTGATTATGGAAGCCAGGAGACCTAGTACAAGAAAAGTGTACGCAGAAAAATGGAAGAGATTTTTATTTTGGAGTGCAGCAAACAATTTGGAGCCAAATCTGAGTGTGGCTCTTCAATATCTTACTGAGTTATTGGACAAAGGTTTGTCTTTCTCTTCCATTAAGATTCATGCTGTAGCAATTTCAGCTCACTATGATTGTGACCCACCATTGTTTTCGCATCCTTTGTTCAAGCAATTTCTTAGAGGGGCAAAGAATATAAGACCCCCACGTAGAGCTCCTACTCCTGCTTGGGACCTCAATTTTGTGTTGGAGAAACTTACTCTACAACCTTTTGAGCTCGGCTACTGCTGACTTGAAATACTTGTCATGGAAGACTGCTTTTTTGTTGGCCATTACTTCTGCAAGAAGGGTTTCTGAGTTGCAGGCCCTTATGGCAGTGGAGCCTTTTTTGATTTTTCATAAGGATAGGGTATCTTACGCACTAATCCTTCCTTTATGCCTAAGGTGGTTTCTAGTGTGGCTTTAAACCAAACTATTCATTTGCCTACTTTTTATGCAGATCCCCAAAATAAAGGGGAAAAGATTTTGCACACTTTAGATGTACACAGGCAATTGCGTTATTATTTGAGCAGGGCTAAAGATTTTAGGCAGTCTCAGCAGTTGTTTATTTCTTTTGCTTTGAGTTCTCAGGGCAAGCCTGTGTCAAAACAAACTATTTCTAGATGGATTGGGTGTTGCATTACATTTTGTTATTCCCATCATGGCAAGGAGATTCCAGCTGGGATTAGGCCTCATTCCACTAGGGCTACTGCCACTTCAACAGCATTTCTAAGGGGGGTGGCAACTAAGGATATTTTGGAGGCAGCTACTTGGAGTTCAGTGCATACTTTCTCTAAGCATTATCACCTTCCTCTCTACTCTAAGTCTAGGGCTGGTTTTGCCACAGCTATTTTGCAAGGCATGTTGTCAGTTCCTGCTTCTTTATGATTTGCCAGCCTCCCTTACCTCTGCTTTGGGATTCTACCCAATAGTTAGGACTGCAGCAATGTGGAATGAAGAACATAGTACAGTTTTGTACCTACCATAAATGTAGATGTTCGAGGATCCACATTGCTGCAGTCCAATTTACCCTCCCTCCTTCCCCTCTGTGTTTAGGGGTGGTTGTGTAGGTGAGGTTATAATCTGCTAATTTTGTATATTTTGTACATATATATTTTGGTGCAGGTATGTTGGCAGTGTTTGGTTTTGGGCCTTATCTTTTCAGGGTCTTCTGACATCTGGGGCAAGAAAAGACTGAGGATATGACGTCGGTCATGCGCATTAGTACCCTGACGTACTGACGTCAGTCTAATGCGCCCTGACCGACATCAGCCTTATACTTTGGTATTCGGGACGACTGGACAGCGGACTACCCAATAGTTAGGACTGCAGCAATGTGGATCCTCGAACATCTACATTTATGGTAGGTACAAAACTGTACTTTTTTTTAATGTGTGTCCCCAAATCTTTTGTGCCTGCTCCCAGACTTCTTAACCCCACTCACAGTGCCAAAGCGTGCATCATTCCTGCCTGTTCTTCCTGACATGTCCAACATCTCCTACCCCCCTTCCTGCCTTCCCTTACCAATCCCATGAGGGTTCGATAGCTGTGTTGTATCCTCATGCTTTGATCTCCTCCTCTATGCACTTTCTGCATGGTCCTTGCTCCCCGAATCATCATCTTAGTGTCTTGCAACTCTTTTTCCCAGTTCTTTCCAATTCTTTCTTATTCAATCTTATCCCTTCCTTCCCTTAGCACTTCATAGTTTGGTCCTTTGTCTCCCTGACCACTTACACTTCCTCCAGGGTGCCATCCTCTCTCTGTCTGCCCTTCCTGTCTGTTTCTTTTTCCTGCCTGCCATACTCTGTTCTTTCTTCAGGTCTCCTTGAGTAGCAGGTAGTTTCACCATTGTGTCTCTGATATTCTATATTTCTGTATTAACTGTTCCTTTGTTTAAATTTTCCCCCACCATCATTTTCTCTGGATACCAAATCTTCCTGTTGAGCTATCCCACGTTTCAGATTTATATTTTCTCCCTATCTTTGCCCCTCACCCCTCTGTTGCCCATTTTCTTCCTTCATCCCACTTCATGCATCTCAGTTCTTTTAGTGTTCCTTCATTCATGTTCTTTTTAAGTTTCTCCACATCTCACTGTCCCTTAGTCTCTTTTGCCTCATCTGCTTCTCTCCTGTTTCTGTTCTGTGAAATGAAGTTGCTTGTCAGTGGAGCCCTCAGTCCTACCTTTCCTATTCATTCGCTTTTTTTGCCTTGCTCTATAGTTTTTCCTTGCCTTTATTGACTCATTCCTCTGCCCTTTTGCATTTGTTGTGGCTTTTTATCTCTAGTGTCTATTTGTATGTTGCAGAGTAAGTGGTGGTTTATTGGTAGTATCATCAGCCTTGCTGCATTAATTCTCCTAAACAATGTTTGCCTCCTCTGTGGGGAGCATCTTTTACCTTTTTTCCAACTTCCACTAGGTTTCTGCCTTTTGTCTCTCTCACCATGTTCCCAGCATAGACCCCTAAGTTCCTGAGAAGCACAGCCTCTCGTATCTTACTCGTGCCCCACGTCTCTTTCCCTTTCCCTAATCTCACCACCGTCTTTTTTGTTGCACCTAATAGCCTGCATTTCCCCAAACTTCTCGAATGTCTTATAGTTTCCATTGCTGCAGCTACTTGCTCTGACATTAACTTGCAGTCATCTGCAGATAATTGCTCCCTATTTGAAATGTCTGCACTTGAAATACTAACAAGCCAAAAAAAAAAAAAAACAACCCAGGAAAAGAACAAATCTCTAACACCGCTCTTCTCCTTTAAAGTTCAATTTTGCAGAGGGGCAAGCTCTCCTGCACCCCACACCACCCAAACATATATATGCCAACTCCAGGGTCACTAGGTCACCATACCTTGGAGAAAAGGGAATGAAGGAAATGGCCCTCTTGGGCTTCTGATGTGCAAGTCCTTTTTTTTTTGCCATTCTGTGGGTCCCATCATTTCAAATGTTTCCCATATAACACAATATGAGATTTTACCTCCTTTCCTTCAGACATTGCTAAATTGTGTCTTGACTTCCATTGCCGGCTCCTGAATCACAAGCATAAACAGACCTGTTGATAGTGGGCACCACTGCCTGGTCTCCCTCTCTACCCTTATCTACTCAGACACTGCTCCTTTTATGAGTATTTCAGTTTCTGGGTCTTTGCACATGGCCTGTATCCAACATATGAACTTTACCCCACCTGCTACAGTGTCTCCATAGGAATTCCCACCTCACCATATCCAAGGCTTCTACAGGTCAAAGAGCACAATCCCACCCTTCCATGTGCAAAATTACAGAATGTCCCACCATTTTTTTCCTGCCTTTCTTCTTTTTAGAAAACTGTTTTTCCCACCTCTATTATTCTTGGCAATACTTCACCCAGTCTATCTGCAAAGACCTTTATCAGTATCTTGATGGCTACATTAATTAAAATGATGGGCCTATACTTTTCTAATTTGCCCCTCTCATTCCCCCTTTAGATGTGGCTATCCTGGCCCTCCTTATACTTGGATGTTTTCCTGAGTCCTGTATTCTCTTATTCTTCTGTTAGGGCCTTCCACACCCCCATTTGTAGAATACTAAGGGACTCCGGATGGCCCTGCAGATTTCCTCTCCTTCATCTTGTATATATGGCTGTCCTTATCTCATCCTTTGTCATCTCTGAATTCAACTTCTCTTTAATTGTTCTCCAGTATATAGCCCTCTAAATTATTCCGCAATTCTGTTCTGAAACTTCTGTTCATCCATGTTTGTAAATCTCACTGTAGTATTCTTTTGATATTTCCATGATTAGTTTATCCTCTTCCAAATATTTCCATCTCCTCCCCTTATCTGTACCTCTCTCTGCCTGTTTCATGTATTTATTTGTTATCCACCAATAGTGTCTCCAGTACCACTGTTGAATTTCTTGATCTTTAAGCTCCCTAATAACATTCTTATTGCGTTTTTCTCTGATCTGTAGTGCTTTTCTTCTACTTTCATTTAATCCAGCTTCCTTTTATACCACCTGAAGCTCTGTCCAACTTCTCAGCCACCTTTCTCTTTCCTTCTCTGCTCATCAGTTTTTCACTGACAATAACCAGGTTTGGCCTTGTCAGTTCTGTATGAGGTTATTCTTCTCTGATAGACAGGCAAGGTTTGGACCAAGATGGCCCAGCACAGTGATGATGAAAGGAATTCATGGCGATTCACTGTTCTTACAAATCCAGGTACTAAGATCGTTCATGAGCACTTCAGTTGTAATGTTGCAAGAGTTGATAAGCCATGGACAGTTACCCTGCATCTTTTGTTTACAGCAGCTTGTGAGCTCACAGTTTTATCAAGAAATTTCAGACACACTTGGTGGGAAAAGATAGAAGAGGCAGTTGGAAATTACATATCTAATGCAACAGTTATTTCCAAATGAATCCACTGAAAGAGAGCTGCTATAAGCTTGATTTTTTGTCCAGATGAAAATTTCAGTTGTGTTTTGTAAAGTTATTTGAAGTAACTTGCAGTTCCAAGTAGTTACTTGGAACTGCATAAAGGCTTAAAATTCCTTGTCCCACTCATGTCAGTTACCCATGAAAATGTTGACACTTTGAAATGTAAGTAAATCTGAACTTTCCTTTCAAGACCCACTCAGATATCACTATACATCAAGTAATGAGGTAAGTGTTTTCCCTACGGGGTTCACAATATCTGACATGTGAAGCTAGGAAAACAGACTGTTTAAAGTTTTTAATACCTGTGCCAAAATTAATTAAGAGCTGTCATTTAGAGCACTGTACTGCCCTTACAATAGAGGCGTGATTGAAGCTTCACAGGATTCGTAGATATCTCTCATGATGTAACTTCAGTGTATTCTCTGCAGAAAATTGGATGGTTCCCATTTAAAACTGGTGCCTCATTTTTACTAGCAGATTTTCATAAAATGCATTCCTGCTGTGAACATGCCAGCAAATTTCATTTTGCCACCACCATCCCATATACTCCCTTTAAAATCAGACAGCTACGCTGCTCAGTTGTTTTTCAGACATGAATTCAGGCAATCATCAGGGGAGAGAGCTTTCATAATTTTTTTCCTGCAACATGACTTGTCTTTCTAGCCATTTCAGAGATTTAGATAACTTGATTACCTGCTGAATCGGTTCCTTTTGGAAGTCTGAGGACCATGGGTGCAGACCTTGGATTCATGGAATTGGTAGTATGAAATGGGTAACATACCAAGTCCAAGGTTTCAGTACATCTGTATATTCCCCTTATTTTGTGGTATGGTGATGTTGGAGTTAGTATATGTAATTATTGGGATTCTGGAGGGTGCAGCTTTCCATGTCAGCAGGAGTAAAGGAGTCAAATATCTGTTATTAAAAAAAAAAAAAAACTTTAATGGCATTACAGCAAATTTCAAGATTTAATGTGCCTGTTTGCCAAATGCACATTATTTTTGTAGTTGTGAACTTGCAATTGCAGTTCCTTCAGTTCTGAAATGGACCCTGCAAGGGGGAATATAAATGCAACATTTAGTATGATAATGGTTAAGTAGTTCAGCAAAAATCAGTTGTGTTGTAAGAATTGTGCTATATTTATCCTTGATTTCTGGAGTTTAGAGCACAAGGACAGTATCTGGGTACTTCAGCTAAAACAAAGACGGACTGTTTTGTATTTGCATTTTGATTCACTTTTATTTTGTTAATTTTATTTATTTTTTTTGTTAGCCATGCAGTGGTGGATATTTTTATAAATAGTTCCTTTTTTGGTTTTAATGATCAACAGAACAAATTGAAATAGAGTAATGGCCATCATTGGTGTCACAATATTTACTTGTAGGAGGGTGGCCTAATGGTGAAGGTGTTTTCCTTACAAACACATGGTGCAGGGTTTGAGTCTCACAAGGGATAATTGGCTAGGCTTAAAATGGCTCGGAAGGGCAGTTAGCTTAGTATTAACCTATGAACCTATAATGAAGGAAGAATGAACGCACGTTTATTACTGGAGCGTGTAGCTTTTAAGATGTGCTTTTTCTCTGTTTCTCATTTTGTGTGCAAACATTTATAGTCTGATTTGATTGTGCTGAAAAAGGCATCCTTTCCTATCTGCTCACCAGTGTCTGAAATAGGCATACTTCACATGTTGTAGTGTTTTTAAGCATTTTTTTCTCAAACTGTTTTGTTTTTACCAAGGTCAGTAAATAACTGCATTTCCATGTAACCACCATTTTTGATCCGACATTGATCCATGCCTTTTAGTTTTTTTTCATCAGTTGGGTCATATTCCTCAAGGGTAATAGGAAATGTTTATTATAGTCAGACCTAGCTGCTGACTTGGTTGAACAATGCGGTTTGTCATGTATGTCTTGCGCTTAGCTTATTGGCTCTGTGTTTCCTTCTAAAATACACGTTTTACTTTTTTAGATCATGTTTGTAACTGCCATCTGTATTCCAGACGAATTATTTACTCATTCAGCTAAATTATCTACCGTCACATTTATCACTGATTTATACTAACTTGTAAATGTTTTGGCCTTGATTAACTGTTGTTTTTATTTCCCTGTGTTGTTTGATGTGCACCCAGACAATTGTACTGGTCTTTTTATATGTATTTTTGTTGTTTAACTATTGTCTTGCTTTTTCATTATTTTTTTGTGCTCAGGCCATGGCAGAAAAGGGTTATTTGGACCAGCTGATGTACCTGGATAACAAATGTAAAATAAGTAAATCAGTGCAGATAAGGGTAATCTTTGAGGTCAGCAGTGCTGTGCTACAACAAGCAGTATGTATTTATCTTTATGACATCCAAGCAGAGAAACTGCTAGATAAAAGGTAATAGCTAGACACATGTAATCCCGGGATCTGGAAACCCATCCAATATCGATCTCACTACTCCTTTCTTTTGGGCCCGGGTTGGTATCTCACAAGTTTACTACAGTTAAATCTGTATAAGTGCTGGTTCTGTTGATGAGGATGTAGATCCCTTCTTGGCATCTAGTCAGGTTGTGGTGTAGAGTGTGTGGAGCAAGGAATTCCAAAACCCAGGTGAGAAGCATCTGATGGGCAGAACACTGGTGATTGTTTAAAGACATTATAATCAAGGTAGGAGCGGAGTTAGAATTATGGTGTCCTGTTTAGTCCTTTTACCATAAAGAAAAGGTTGAAGATTCTAAGCATATCTAAACTCATCTGATTAACTTTTTTGTTTCTTTGTAGGATGAAGGACTTGTTGATAAGTCTAGCTCCAAGCCTGGATGTTGAAGTCAGTTGTGAGCCACCTCCTGAGGAGAAAGTGACAAGGTCCAGTGTGAACTCGCCAACTGGAAGTCATAAGTTGCTGGACATTTATCTGGCAAATATTAACAAGTAAGAAACAAAATCACCTCTAGATTATAACGGGAGGAGGTAGCTTTGAGGAGTTTATCCATGTGCAGACATTGGATGTCTTTGATCATGTTGTGCAGAGAAAACATCTGTGTCTTGAGTGACGACTTGGATTTCAGGGTTGGGTGGAAGGAAGAGTTAACGTGATATTAACCTCAATTCCTAAAACCTTGTTCATGGCTGTAAGCTTGTTTCATCATTCATTCATTTTTGTTTCATCATTGTTTTGTGTGTTTGAGCATGTATGAGTATGTCTGACGGTGTGGAATTGGATCTTTTTCATAGGATAGATAGAAACTAAAAGGCAATCAAGTCTGAAGACCACGCTTGCCTTTCAGATAACATTCTCAGGATGTTTTTTTTCATCAGTTGGGTCATATTCCTCAAGGGTAATAGGAAATGTTTATTATAGTCAGACCTAGCTGCTGACTTGGTTGAACAATGCGGTTTGTCATGTATGTCTTGCACTTAGCTTATTGGCTCTGTGTTTCCTTCTAAAATACACGTTTTACTTTTTTAGATCATGTTTGTAACTGCCATCTGTATTCCAGATGAATTATTTACTCATTCAGCTAAATTATCTACCGTCACATTTATCACTGATTTATACTAACTTGTAAATGTTTTGGCCGTGATTAACTGTTGATCTAAAGTAGTTACTTCATTTGATCTGCAACCTGTGGGTGTCGGATCCGACCTCGGATCTGATCCGGCAGCTTTCCAAGCTCCAAGATCCGAGCTCCTAGCTCCTCCCCCTACCCATAATCCCCTAGTACCAACCACATTACCTCAGATCGTTTTTCGCCGCGGCCAAAGAAACTTCCTTGTGAAGAGGTCCTGGCTGGGTGAGATCATTGCTGGTTTTTAAACCAATTTTTCACTCAAAGTTTTCGTGTGTGTGTGTTAGTTTCCCTTTTCTGCTTCTTCTGCTAGTTTTTTGGGTCACTTTTGTTAATTTTATAACTAGTTTATCTTCACTCCCCTCCCCCTCCTAGTGTTTGGGTGTGTGTGTGAATCATGTCAGAAGGGCCTAAGGCCATTTTCTCTAAATGTACTGAGTGTGGCCACAAGCTTTCTCCAGCTGATGGCCACACTCAGTGCATTTTGTGCCTGGGGCAGCCCATTTGTCAGAGGCCTGCCAAATCTGTGCGGCCTTTAACCACCGGGCACTCCGGGATAGGAAGAATAAGCTGATCCTGGCGGGAAAGCTCCCCCAGGAGTTGGCTTCTTCTTCCTCTCCCGTTCGGGCTCCAGCTGCTTCAGCAGCTTCGGCACCATCTATCCCCTTAGCTCTACCCGAGACTCAACCTCCCTCATCGGGTTTGAGCTCTGGGGAAACTACTGCCTCTTCCCTTAGAGAGAAGAGGCACAAGGATAAGGATGGACATAAGTCCCATAAAAGGCAGGCCGAATCTCATCCTTCGGCTCCGCCAGCAAAATTACTAAAATCTCCCTCGAGGGTCTCCGGATCCCCCTCCTCTCGGTGCCGTTCGCCCTGTTTTTCGCTGGAGCCGGAGGAGGAGGATAGGTCTCCCTCGAGATTTTCGAGGCGGCCGTCCCGGCCTGCCTCTACTACTTCATCTAGGTCGACCCGAAGCATCTCCGAAGCGGATATGGATCGGATGATGCGTTGGTTCTTACAGATCCAAATGCAGATGGGGATGCTCTTGCCTCCCCCCCCTCTGGGGGGAGTGCAGCCCCCATATTTGCCCCGATCACTCCTTCTCCGACTCGTTTTTGGGTCTCGGAGTCATCGGATCCAGGCCCTTTCGGACCCGGGGAATTGTCGGCGCCGATAGCGGTTGTCTCTTCGACGCCGACCATACCTTCGAGCTTGTTGGACCCGAGCTCTCGGGGCCGAGGGCTGAGCGTTGGATCCGAGGGAGTTGCTGTGTCTTCGGCGCTGTTGGCATCGGAGCACACCTCTGCCTCTGCGCTGACTGCATCGGCTCCGACCCCGATCCCTTCCTCGGATCCGAGGAGATTGCTCTCAGAGGCTGGTGAGAGTGGCTCTCCTTTGGCTTTTGAGGTAGTTTAGAGGGTACTGTCGAGGTCCTCCAGATCCCCGACCCGGGCTTCGGATCCACCCGTACCCCCACTGTATGAGGGTCTGTCTTCCATCATCCGTCCATCTGGACAGCCTGCCCAAGTCCTCCAGCTAGTTCCCGTGGAGGAACAACAACCCGTGGACAAGCCCTCTTCGGACAGTCCCACCAAGGAGGTCCCTCGGAAACATCAGTGCAAAAGGAGGCACCTGGACTCCCCCGAGTCCATTACCACAGACACGGACTTAGATGATACGGAGGGTTCCCCAAGATCACCCCCTGAAGATGTCTCCTTTGGAGACATCATGGAAATGTTGCGTATTAGAGGGGGGTGGTCAGCCCAAAAGCCCTCCATTGATGAGTCCGTGTTCCTGGAGGCCTTTGAGGCAGGCCCATCTACCTCCTGGGTGTCCCCTCCGGCCGACCCCCTGGTGGACTTAATTACCACTAGGGCTTGGAAGGAGCCCGACACCGTGGAGCCAATTCCAAGGCGCCCCAATAAAGTCCTCAGCCCACCCACAGATAGACCGTCTTGGGCCAAAGGAACCCCCGTTGATGCTATGTTGGTGGCGGCAGCCACCAAGAAAGAACTTGCGCAGGAGAGTTCTTTGGTTCACCCGCCGGATAAGGAATCTCGAGCGCTTGACCGGATTGGGAAGCGGATGTTTGCTTCAGCGACCTTTTCCATAAGGGTGCTGAACTATGTGGCACATACCATTAGGCTACAGTGAGACTTGATTAAGGAATAAGCTGCAGCCCCCCCAGAGACCGCATTACATATCAATGTCCTAGAGATGAGGGCGGTGCTTTTGGCGTTGCAAGCTCTCCACGACCTTCTTCCCATAGGGACTATTGCAATCCAGACAGATAACATGGCAGTAGTCTGGTATATAAACAAACAAGGAGGGACCAGATCTTACCCCCTGTGTCGAAAAGCCATGAGAGTGTGGGAATGGGCGATTTCCACCAACCGCTTTCTGATAGCAACACACATTCCGGGGCGGTCCAACATATTAGCGGACAAGCTAAGTTGAGTGTTCCTTACTCCATACAAGTGGTCTCTGAACCCATCTTCCACAAATGGGGTCAACCTCGCTGCGACCTTTTCGCTTCTCCTTTAAACACAAAATGCAGCGAGTACTTCGCAATAGTTCCCCCCCAGAGGAGAAACCCCCAGAGACGCTCTAGTCCATGCTTGGCCTCCCGGACTCCTTTATGCTTATCCCCCCCCCCCCACTTATGATGAAATTCATCCAGAAAGCCTGTCGGTTGGGGAGCAGAGTTATCCTCATAGCCCCATTCTGGCCTCGGCAGATCTGGTTCCCCTTTCTGCGGTCTCACAGTGTGGCTCCCCCATGGATTCTGGATCCCAGTCCAGACCTAATCTCACACCCAGCGAGATGCCATGCCCCAAACCTGGTCAATCTCAAACTTGCTGCTTGATTGATCCAGTTCCACTAATGGCAAGGACTCCCGGTATCTCATCCCCCGTTAAGGCCATTCTGGTGGCGGCTCATAAACCATCTACCAGGAAACTTTACAACAGTAAATGGAAACGTTTTTCCATTTGGGCCAAAGATAAAGAATTGGACCCCTTTACTGTCCCTATTCCGACTATTCTGGACTTCCTTTCCCTGCTTTTTAGACAGGGAGCAAGGGCCTCCACAGTTAAAGTGCAGTTGGCGGCCATCTCCCATTTTCACGTGGGGGACGCTATAGGCTCCTTAGCATCTACTAAGTTGTGTAAAACCTTCTTAAGAGGCGTTTTTCTTTTGAAACCACCTATCAAGATTGTGGTTCCCCCGTGGGATCTCACTCTGGTGTTACAAGCCTTAACGAGACCACCTTTTGAGCCTGCGGGCTCGGTTCCTTTAAAATTCTTGTCTTGGAAAACCGCTTTCTTAGTGGCTATTACTTCAGCCAAGAGAGTGTCAGAATTACATGCTCTGTGTATCAAACCCCCATACCTTATCTTTCACAAAGATAGAGTGTCCCTCAGGACTAACCCGTCTTTCTTGCCTAAGGTGGCTACAGAATCAAACATTAATCAATCAATAAATCTTCCTGTATTTTTCCCAAATTTTCACAACAAAGGAGAATGTACGTTGCACAAATTGGATGTTTACAGACAACTGCGTTTTTACTTGCACAGGACTAGAGAGTTTCGCAAGTCAGACCAGTTGTTTGTTTCTTATGCAAAATCAGCCATGGGCAAGGCAATTGCTAAAGTGACTCTAGCAAATTGGATCTGTCAGTGCATTATGCTGGGATACACCTCATCTGGGAAGCCAGCTCCGGTTGGCGTCCGTGCTCATTCCACAAGATCTGTAGCTACCTCAACAGCCTTTTGGTCTAGAGTTCCAGTAGACGATATTTGTTCAGCAGCTACCTGGTCCTCTTCCCATACCTTCATTTCTCATTACAGACTGGATATCATTTCCAGAAGTAGGGCTTCTTTTGGCTCCGCGGTGCTTCGGAATATCCTTCCGTAAGGACCACCCAGGTTCTATAGGTTAGCTGGGGACTCTGTTCCACAGGTTGCAGATCAAATGAAGTAACTACTTCAGATATAGAAGTTATGTACTCACCATAACGTTCCATCTGAGTAGATACTTCATTTGTCTGCAACCGACCCCCCCCCCTGCCAACCCCCGAACCTCAGGAATTTTCTCTGATCATTTGGAGTTGGTTTCTGTCTCGAGTTGGTGAGGCAAAAAAAACGATCTGATGTAATGTGGTTGGTACTAGGGGATTATGGGTAGGGGGAGGAGCTAGGAGCTCGGATCTTGGAGCTTGGAAAGCTACCGGATCGGATCTGAGGTCGGATCCGACACCCACATGTTGCAGACAAATGAAGTATCTACTCAGATGGAAAGTTATGGTGAATACATAACTTCTATTTTTTATTTCCCTATGTTGTTTGATATGCACCCAGACAATTGTACTGGTCTTTTTATATGTATTTTTGTTGTTTAACTATTGTCTTGAGTTTTCATTATTTTTTTGTGCTCAGGCCATGGCAGAAAAGGGTTATTTGGACCAGCTGATGTACCTGGATAACAAATGTAAAATAAGTAAATCAGTGCAGATAAGGGTAATCTTTGAGGTCAGCAGTATGTGCCATAACAAGCAGTATGTATTTATCTTTATGACATCCAAGCAGAGAAACTGCTAGATAAAAGGTAATAGCTAGACACATGTAATCCCGATCTGAAACTCCATCCAATATCCATCTCACTACTCCTTTCTTTGGGCCCGGTTGTATCTCACAAGTTTACTACAGTTAAATCTGTATAAGTGCTGGTTCTGCTGATGAACGGATGTAGATCCCTTCTTGGCATCTGTCAGGTTGGTGGTGTAGAGGTATGCTTCATGTGGAGCAAGGAATTCCAAAAACCCAGGTGAGAGAAGCATCTGATGGGCAGAACACTGGTGATTGTTTAAAGACATTATAACCTGCGAAGGAAGGTAGGAGCGGAGACATTAGAATTATGGTGTCCTGTTTAGTCCTTTTACCATAAAGAAAAGGTTGAACATTCTAAGTATCGTAAACTCATCTGATTAACTTTTTTGTTTCTAATATTTGTAGGGATGAAGGACTTGTTGATAAGTCTAGCTCCAAGCCTGATGTTGAAGTCAGTTGTGAGCCACCTCCTGAGGAGAAAGTGACAAGGTCCAGTGTGAACTCGCCAACTGGAAGTCATGTTGCTGACATTTATCTGGCAAATATTAACAAGTAAGAACAACAAAATCACCTCTAGATTATACGGGAGGAGGTAGCTTTGAGGAGTTTATCCATATGCAGACATTGATGTCTTTGATCAGTGTGCAGAGAAAACATCTGTCTCTTGAATGACGTACTTGGATTTCCAGAAGTTGGGTGGAAGGAAGAGTTAATTGATATTAGCCTCAATTTCTAAAACCTTGTTCATGGCTGTAAGCTTGTTTCATCATTCATTCATTTTTTTATTTCATCATTGTTTTGTGTGTGTTTGAGTATGTATGAGTATGTCTGACGTGTGGAATTGATCTTTTTTCATAGGATAATAGGAACTAAAAGGCAATCAAGTCTGAAGACCACGTTTGCCTTTTCAGATAACATTCTCAGGATGTACTCTCCACTTCAGAGAGGGAAAACATGGCAGGCTGTGGAAGGACATTGTGGGTACCTGTTCAGTCATCAAAGACATAAAGTAGGAAGGGTGTCACTCTGTTTAACATGCAGGAGTGACTTATTCCAGAGATGGGGCATCTGTTAGGTAGTGAATCAAGCTCTTCAACATAGGTTATTGTATAGGTTGGTGGAGGTTCAAATCTTTGGTTTGGGTGTTTGCATAGACATTCACCCTGTTAAGGATTAAGGCTCTTAAAGTATTTTTTATCATATTTTACTTGACCTTGAACCCAAGTTGTGTGCATTTACGCTGCTGCTGATTTGTAACTATAGGCTTTTCAGTTTAAGATGGCTGTCAGCCTCTTTACCGTCAGAATCTGGACAAAGAACCCCAAATCTGGGCCCTTTTTACATTGATGCTATTAACTCAAAGTAGGGAGAATAAAGGAATGTGAATTAACATGTATTTTCTTAAGAAAACGAGTCTGTACCTGGTAATTACTGTTATGTAATGAGTATCATCCAATACCTTTTCTCCAAAAAATGACAATCAGGATTAAGAGAACTTTTGAGCCAAATTCAGGGATGTCCCTTAAAATCAGAGTGACTGAGGTCTTTTATATAGTTATGTAACTATTGTTTCTGTATGCAGTTTTAAGTCCAACTCCACTAATGCCTAAAATATGCTGTAACTTCTAGAAGTCATTCCTACTTTTCTTTGGTTATGCATGTAACTGCATGTCTGAAGCATCTTCTGAGGGCTGCTGTTTACAAACACAGTAACCTGGATGGTGTGTGAGGATTGCAGATCGCCAGTGTTAAGTTAATCTATATATGGACTTTCTTGCATCATTTCCGTCCAGTGGGCCTCTTGCCTTCCTAGTTTGCACAGCATTTATGTGCAGATTTTAAGTCCTCCCACTTTCTTTAAAAATACAGAAAAAGATTTTCCATCTGTTGTTAAATTGCTTACTGGGTAATGCCACTGATACAAGCTTCCTACTTCAGAAAGCTTGTGTTGGTATTTTCTTTGTGCTAATGTTAGGGTTATTTTGAAATAAACCTACCATGTTCTTTTTATGGTATACCCAACGTTGCTCACTTTTTCAAGCTGTGTGTAATTCTGTGGCATTTACTCCAAAAATCTTCATTTAACTTTAGTTAGGTTTCTTGGCTATTTATTTATGCAGCATTCCTATTGGAGATGAAAAGAGCCAAGCTTTCCCTGTGGGCAGCACAGCAGTGTACTTATCTTTGACATAGAGGAGGAGAGCTTGCACATAAGTACAGCAGCTCTGTGCGAGTAGATGGGGGAGTAGCTGTGTGTGTGTGGGAAGGGAGGGTCAAAACCAGTACCACCTTGTACATGTAAATAGGTTTTTAATGCTCTGAGTGCACTAAGAGTAGATTTTTCGGGTAGTATACTGTGGGTGTGCTGTGACACTTGTTGGTTGGTACAACCTTCTTGTTGCTCCAGTCAGAGATGTTCTCGTCATGGAAGACCATACTACTTACAGTTTTCCACATGAAGACATGTGGTGGATTCCTGCTATGTGGGATCGACATTCCACTTGGATCTTGGATATGCAGCCTGTAAGCAGTAGCCCTCGTTACTAATATCTTTAGTATTTGGTATCATGGCACTCTGGCTGCGGGACAGAAGACATGTAATTTGCAGGTGCTAGGCCTTCCCATCTGAAAGAAGTTTCCTATGTTGGAAAACCTCTTCACATTTATCCACCAGAGCTCTGCTGCACCCTGTTTGCCAAGCTGCACCCCCTGTGTTCATCAGATCACTCACAAGATTTCTTTTCAGGTAAAAAAAAACAATCTTTTGGTTAGGGAATTCTGAGGCAAAGTTGATTTTTCAGTAGAATACGTCAAGTAAGCCACTTCAACTGGTGGATATAGATAAAACAATGACTACAGCCCGGGAACCCTAAATTTGATTAGCAGCTTTTTCACTTGCTCAGGGTGGCAAAGTATGAGCCTTTTCACCTCTTCCTGCTGGGGGAAGTGGCAGCATGACAAGAAAAAATCCCTAGAGCAAGTATATATCTATATCTATCTATCTATCTATATATATATATATATATATATATATATCTGTGTATGTAATATGTATATATAATATAACACAGGTACCAGTGCAGTACTGTTGAGGGTGGGGTTGTTTCCCTTGTAATGTCTTTGTGCAACCCTCTTGTGATGTCAAGTCTACTAGTCCAGCATGTTAAAGGGTTGGTCAGGGCCTGAGAAAAAAGTCACATGCATAGATGCATATAATATGGTGCAGATGACTTTGCTCCTCTCTGCCTTCCACTGTCCACTGTTTGTATTTCCTGCTCTCATTCTGACCCCACTAGAATAACCCCACTTACTGAGTAATGTTGCGAGAAAGGTCTGATGTCACCAGTTCCCCATTCCACCCTACTGAAACAGCACCAATCAGAGGGAATTAAGTGTGGAGGTAGGAGAAGCTGGAAGAATACTGGGCAGTTGAGACTAGCTTTCCTACTCCTTTGGAGTGGCTCTAGCTGCTGTAGTCACAGCCTACTCTTCAGGTAAGTGTACTTGCAACACACACATTCTTCTAGCAAACAGGTGTGCGCACACAGTTTTTGTGTGTTTAGAGAACCAGCACACCATAAAAGCTTGGTAGTTTTTTTTGTTTTTTTTTTTTTACAGAGAAAGTAGTAACACCACCTAGCATCAGAAATGTTGCTTGAGAAGCAAAGGACCTCAGGTAACTTTTCTAGGTATGTCATCCATTTATACAGATCAGTCCAACCCCTAGAAGAAATAGAGGGATGAAGGAGGTGAATTTGTATTCAAAACTTCCCTGTAAAAGGCATAGAATTGAGAAGGGTGAGCATTCTTCTATGCGAAGAGATCCCAACTGGTGGTGCATGTAAAATCAAAATGTCAGTACTTGTGGTACCAGTGGCTACAGCTCAGATGAACCATTGGTAGTTATCCATGATGTTCATCATGTTTCACTGTTGCAGTCATTACACTTGGGTTATCCTGCTGGCAGGCTACACGCAGTCTGCCTGAATTCCAAAGTCTTGGTCTGGCGTCGGTTGCTGTCGCCTCTTCCCTGACGTCAGTGCACCAGAGGTATAAAAGATGCAGCCGACGCCATTTTCTTCAGTCTTTCTTGCCGCATGGTGCCTGAAGCAAAAGCAGTTCGCAAGTGCCGGTCGGCTGACTCCTGAGATTTTCGAAATTGAATTTCAGATCCGAAGTCTTCAATAAAGCTAAGTACCCCGTCAGGGAAACTTTTTTCTTGCTCCAGACTGATGTCAGAAAAAGTTAACAATTGTATTTCTTGTGGGAAGCAAAAACCTCATAAGGATTTTCACTCTTACTGTATTCCTTGCCTAGGCCCTGACCACGACGTTGCTAGTTGTCGGTTTTGTGCTAGATTTAACCAATGCACTATTAAGCGTAGGACGAAGGTTTAACTACATAATGCCGTCGGAACAGCCGACGACCAGAGTTCATAAAAAGCGCAGGGAAAAAGAAAAGGACAAGCATCCGAGGTCCAAAACCGACGCTGAAGCCTCTTCTAGGCCAGTCGCCGGTTCTCAGTGAGACGCTTTCACAGCCCCTGACACCCGCTACCTCAGAGCCACAGGCCGCCTCCGACTCCTACGTGGAGATAGCTAGGCCTCTGGATACTCAAGGTATTGGGCCTTCGGAAACTAATCCCTCAGATGGGTCCGGAGCCGCTGAGCAGGCATCGGCTTCTGAGGGTGTTTTCAGACCTACACAGCTTTATATCGAGCCAACGTCAGCATCAAAGACAAAGACTAAAACAGTTTTAAAGACAAGAAAACAAGTACAGCATTCTCCAGGACAGACTTCCATGCCTAAGAAACAGATGCTCAAAATGGCCGAAGACCTAATTACTTTGATCAGGGGCTCCCAACCCCCTCCAGATAAGAGGCCTAGGCAAGACACTGAATATGATTCTTCTGATCGGGTTTCCATTTCCTCTGACTCCTCTTCAGAACAGGGATACTCTATTCCTCCCTATGAGGATTCTGATGCTGAAGAATCTATTCCTTCAGCTTCTCCTCTTGAGGATTATTCATTTGGGGAAACCTTGCATACCATGAGGGAGCATTTCCATTGGGAGAGCCAAGATTATTCAGATTCTAAGAAAAGGCTCAGAGACTTTCTTTTACTTCCTCAACACAGACCTCTTGCTATTCCTCCTGTTCTAGACATTGTGGATGATGTTTTTTCAGAGTCCGTCCTGTCTCCCGACTCTTTACCGCCTGCACCTGTTAAGCCAGACAGATACTGCAGGGTTCCATATTCTCATAAATTTCTATATAAAAACCCTGCTGCTGACCCAGAAACTAGTTCACAGGGTCCCAAAGGGGTCAAGGCTGCTACTGCAAAAAACTCTGTCCCCTCAGATAGAGATTCTAGGGCACTGGACAGATGGGGGAAAAAGTTTACACTTCTGCTACCTTGGCTGTAAGGGCTTTAAATTGTCAGTTTCATATGCTTAAATATCAGCAATATTTAATGTCTCCATCAAAACAGAAAATGTTGACAAATTCTGAATGTGCTGAGAACAAGGATTTGCAGGATTTATTGCATGCAGCTGAACAAGTGGGAAAACATACTTTGCAATGTGGTTATGATTCACTGGAGGCTTCTTGCAGGGCCGCTGTAACAGGCTTGGTCATTAGAAGGCATGCTTGGTTAAAAGAACAGTCTCTGCCTGATCATGTTAAAGCAAAATTATTGGATGCTCCATTACAGTATGATACTTTGTTTGGTGTTAGGGCAGAAGAGGTGTTGAAGAAAATGGAGGATAAAGCTAAATCTATGCAGACAGTGAAGGATTTCTTACAGGTGCAGCCACCCAGATTTAGCAGGAACTGGCTTTCTAAGAACTGGTCCTTTCCCACGTCAGACAGGCCACAAAGAGGCAGATACAGAAGCCCTAAAGGCAGACAACAGCCTCAGGGCTCATACAGGCCCAAACAGTGGGGTGCTTCTACCTTCAAAAGCGGAGAAGACAAATCACAGCCATATAGGAAACAGTCCCAATGACTTCCCTCTGCCAATGCCAAGCATTTATCTGTTGGCAGCACCTTTAGGGGGAAAGCTAGCACTTTTTTCACAAACGTGGCACATGATTACCCAGGACAAATAGGTCTTAAGTATAGTCTCTTAGGGCTACAGGTTCCACTTTCACACCCTTCCAAAGGCAAAAGGTATGCTAGACCTGCCACACAATCAATGGGCAGAGGCACAAAACCAAGTTTCATCCTTCATGGACATGAGGGCTATTCAGCCAGTGCCACAACAAGAGCAGGGACAAGGATTTTACTCAAGACTTTTCTTAGTACCAAGAAAGGACAAAGCATGGAGACAGATTCTGGACCTGTCTATTCTAAATACTTTTCTGGATGTTCCGAAATTCAAAATGTTGACTCTGCAGCAGCTTCTACCCATGCTGGGCAAAAAGGCTTGGCTTGTAACTTTGGACCTCAAAGAGGCATACATCAGACAATCTTGCAGAAGATACCTCAGATTCATAGCTGGCTCAAAGCACTACCAATTCTCTGCACTGCCCTTTGGCTTATCTACTGCGCCCAGGGTCTTCACAAAATGCCTGGCACCAGGAATTGCATTTTGCAGACAAAGAGGAATTCAAATATATCCCTACTTGGATGACTGCCTTATTCAAGCAGAGGCCAAAGACATTCTACTAAAGCATCTGGCATTTGGAAAAAGATTGCTAATTTGCCTAGGGTACAGAGTAAATGAAAAGAAATCAAAACTAGTACCCTCTCAAGAGATAATATTCCTGGGTGCAAGCTTAAATACAACTGCCCAGATGGCTTATCTCATGCCAGACAATAAAGGCATCTGACTTCTTACTTCGAAAACATGGCAACAAAGACCCAGTTATCTGCAAGAAAAATTCTGCAGGCTCTGGGCTACATGACCTCCTGCATTCTGCTAATTCCATATGCAAGACTGCATATGAGGAAATTACAATGGTACCTAAAGAGTGTTTGGACTCAGCATTGCCAAAGCCTGGAATCATTAATTTTCCTCATTCCTTGCCTGCAACAGGAGTTTCGATGGTGGGCACAGGCCTGTCACCACAACAAGGGACAGCCATTCACTTTACCGACAGCCAGGCAGACACTAACAACAGATGTATCAGATTATGCCTGGGGGGCCCACTTGGCAGGAAAATCTATTCAGGGCACATGGGCCCCCAAGCCAAAGGCATCTACACATCAATCAAAAAGAGATGCTAGCTGTACAAAATGCCCTGACAGCCTTCAAGGACCTACTTCATCCAGGACACCTGCTGGTAAAGACGGACAACACCACAGTCATATGGTACATAAACAAGCAGGGGGGCACACATTCCTTCCCCCTCTGCAGACAAGCCATGATTTTGTGGAACACAGCATTGACTTACCAAGTACACCTGCAAGCACAATTCCTGCCAGGAAAAACAAATGCTCTGGCAGACGAACTAAGCAGAAACCTCATGGACCCTCATGAGTGGAAACTAGATCCACAAAACTTCAGCATGATAACAAGGAAATGGGGACGCCCAGACATAGATCTTTTTGCCTCCCCTCACAACTGCCAACTTCAGAGATTCTGCACAAGGACTTATCACAAACAAGCATGGAAAGTGGATGCCCTGTCATTCAGCTGGAACAACCTTAGAGTATATGCCTTTCCTCCACTGCCTCTTCTCTCCAAGGTACTCCTAAAGGTCAGACAAGAGAAGCCACAAATGATACTGATTGCCCCGGATTGGCCACGCCAACACTGGTACCCAATCCTACGGAGCTTATCCTAAGGAGCTTGTCCCAAGGCCCAGCCTGGACATTGCCTCAAATTCCTCATTTACTGACCCAACAAAACAATCAGATCCTGCACAGTCAACTCGGAACTCTAAATCTAGCTGCATGGAGGATACAGTAACCATTCAGAATACACCTCTCTCTAAAGCGGTTATGGATGTAATTTTGGAGGCCAGGAGGCCCAGCACCAGAAAATCTTATGCAGAAAAATGGAAGAGATTATGTGCTTGGAACCAGGCACAAAGAATTGACACACTTGTTCCAAATATTCCTCAGATTTTACAATATCTAACTGAGATGCTGGATAAAGGCCTATCCTTCTCATCAATTAAGATCCATGCCTCTGCCATTTCAGCTCATTACAATACAGACCCACCCAGTTTTTCATATCCATTGCTTAGGCAGTTCCTCAGGGGGGGTCAAAAACATAAGACCTCCAAGGAGAGCACTAATACCTGCATGGGACCTCAATTTTGTCTTGGAAAAACTCACAATGCCTCCTTTTGAGCCAGCCAATACAGCTGACATAAAATTCTTATCATGGAAAACAGCTCTGCTCCTAGCCATAACTTCAGCAAGAAGAGTCTCAGAATTACAGGCATTAATGGCTGTGGAACCTTTTATTATCTTCCATCCGGACAGGGTTTCTCTAAGGACAAACCCAACATTTATGCCTAAGGTAGTGTCCAGTGTGGTTCTTAACCAAACCATTCATTTGCCTACTTTTTACCCAAACCCGCAGAATAAAGGGGAGAGACTTCTGCATTCTTTGGACATACACAGACAGCTACGCTTCTACTTGGACAAAACTAAAGCTTTCAGAAAGACTGAGCAACTTTTAGTGGCATATGCTGCAGGATCACAAGGAAAGGCGATCTCAAAGCAGACTATTTCAAAATGGATAGGACACTGCATTCGTTTCTGCTATTCACAACATGGTAAATCAGTGCCTAAGGTCATTAGACCACATTCTACCAGGGCAGCAGCCACCTCAGCAGCCTTCCTCAGGGGAATACCAACCAAGGATATTTTGGAGGCTGCAACTTGGACTTCAGTGCACACTTTTAGTAAGCAGTACCACTTGCCTCTTTACTCTAAATCCAGAGCAGACTTTGCCACTGCAGTCTTGCAGGGCCTTATAGCTACTCCTAATTCTATTTAGACCCAGCCATCCAACCTCAGCTTTGGGATTCAACCCAAGTGTAATGACTGCAACAGTGAAACACGATGAACATAGTACAGTTGTGTACCTACCATAAATGTAGATGTTCGAGTGTATTCACTGTTGCAGTCCAGGTTACCCACCCACCATCCCCCTTTCTTTGCTCGGACTTATCTGTACTTCTCCATCCTATACAAACTATGTGGTGTATTTGCTTGTAGATGAAGGTTTTTTTTTAGTGCATGCTTTTATTAGCAATGTTTTTTAGCCTACCCTTTAGGGGGCACCTAACATCTGGGGCAAGAAAAACTGAAGAAAATGGCATCGGCTGCATCTTTTATACCCCTGGCGCACTGACGTCAGGGAAGGGGCGACCGCAACCGACGCCGGACCAAGACTTTGGAATTCAGGCCTACTGTGGGTAGCCTGCTAGCAGGATAAACCAAGTGTAATGACTGCAACAGTGAATACACTCGAACATCTATATTTATGGTAGGTACACAACTGTACTTTCTCACGCCAGGCTTTATTGCCACTGCAGATTTTCTTTCCTTCAAAACATGAAAGATCCCTGATGTTATTCATGTTTCAGTGTTGCAGTCATCACTTGTGGGTTATCCCTGCTGTGGTAGCCGTCTGCCGGCCCAAACACCAGAGTCAATGTTTTTCTGCATCAGCTGCTGTCGCCTGTAGACTGACGTCAGGTTGTCAGTGCTATAAAGCAGGGCAGCTGACCCTATTACATCAGTCTTTCTTGTCATGGAGCCTGTAGCAGAAGTAGTTCGTAAGTGTGCCAGTCGGTCGCTACCAGAGTTTGGATCACAGCTGAAAATATCTAAAGCTAAGTACCCTGTTGGGGATGTCTTTTTCTTGCACTAACCGATGTCCAAAAAAGTTAACAATCGTCTCACCTGTGGAAAGCAATCCCACATCAAGACTTTCATTCATACTGTGTCACTTGTTTAGGCCCAGACCACAATGTCGCCCGTTGCCAGTTGTGTGCCCTCTTTAGTGCGAGAACCATTCATCAGAGAGCTCTTTTTGTAGACAGCTATTTTTGTCCTCTGTCTTCTCATATGGCATCAGTCAGCCAACAATCCGCAGAACCTCTGAAAAGCGTAGGGATAAGGATAGAGACAGACCTCACAAGGCCAAGCTTTCCAACGACTCTTCTGCTAAGCAGGTCGTCGGTACTCTTCATTGCGGTGCTTTTGCAGCCCCTGATGCCCGATGCGATTGCAATGCAGGCCTCTACTGAGACCCTTTTGGAGTCCGGTATGCAGCAGAATTCTTCTTAGTCTTCGAAGCCTTTGGGCTGTTTCTGCCTCGGTTGGGTCCGGAGCCGCTAAGCAGGCACCGGCTTCCAAGGAAGTCTTTCACACTACTGATTCTAGTCAGAAACCAGCATCTTCTCTCCCAACTGCTGCTACTCTCAGACCGATGACTAGAAGCCAGCCCACCCCAAGGAAATCTACCTCTAGCCACCTCTCAGACCGATGACTAGAAGCCAGCCCACCCCAAGGAAATCTACCTCTAGCCACCATCTTATTCCCGCCCCTCCACCCCAGGCCCAGATGCTTAAGATGGTGGAGGATCTTATTTCCCTTATCAGGGGCAGTCACGGCTCTACTTCTAAAAGGAAAAGACACCCTTCTCCAGAACCATTGACAAAGCAAGATTCTGAGGAATCAGATTATTCAGACCTGGAAGAGGGTCAACAACCTCTTACTGCTTATGAGGATTCAGATGTAGAGGAATCCATCCCTTCTCCCTCCCCACCAGAAGACTTCTACTTTGGGGAAACCCTCCACACCCTCAGGGAGCATTTCCAATGAGAAACTCAGGATTTCCCTTAGTCTGAGAAAAGCTTAAGAGAATTTCTAGACCTTCCTCAGCACAGACCCCTTGCCCCCCTCAGTTTTAGAAATGGTGGATGATGTTTTCCTTGAATCCAGTTTATCCCCGGGTGCCCTTCCTCCTGCTCACTGTAAGCCAGAGTACCAGATACTCACAAATACCTGTACAGAAATCCTGCTGCAGACCTGGAGGTCATTACACAGGACCCCAAGGGAGCCAGGGCTAGTTCTGCAAAGAACCCTACTCCTTCTGATAAAGATGCCAGAACTCTTGACAGATGGGGTAAAAAGGTTTACACCTCTGCAACCTTAGCCATCAGAGCTCTCAACTGTCAGTTCCATATGTTAAAATATCAACAGCACACTTTGGAACTATTAAAGCAAAATATTTCTATTTTACCTGACTGTGCCAATTCTAAGGAGTTAGCAGATTTACTGCACTCTTCTTCTTAAGTGGCTACACTCTGCACTGTGGATATGCCACACTAGAAGCCTCTAGCAGGGCAGCAGTGTCTGTATCTGTCATTCGGAACTATGCATGGTTGAAGGAACAACCTCTACCTGATCATGTCAAGTCAAAATTAATTGATGCACCTTTGGACAAGGACCGCTTGTTTGGGGAAAAAGCAGAAGAGGTGCTTAAAAAATGGAAGACAAAGCAAAATCTATGCAGATAGTTAAAGATTTCTTTCAGGTTCAACATCCTAGATTAAGCAGGAACTTTCCCTCTAAGTACTGGTCCTTTCCAGCTCCCAGCAGACAAGGGACAAGCTAACTCCCTCAGGGACAGGCCACCCATGTCCCTACAGCAGGGACAACAGAGAACCGAGCAATGGACCACATCTGTCCCTAGGGCAGGGAGATATTATTCGTGTTTCACTGTTGCAGTCATCACATTTGGGTTATCCCTGCCAGGGTAGCCCTCGGCCGGCCCAAATACCAGAGATTTAGTATTTCTGCGTCGGTTGCTGTCGCTTGAGGACTGACATCAGGTCATCAGTAGTATAAAGTAAGGCAGCCGACACCATTACATCAGTCTTTCTTGCCATGGAGCCCAAAGCAGAAGCAGTTCGCATGAGTGCCACTCGGCCACTACTTGAGTTTCGTCGCCAAATTGAAGTTGATGTCTTCTTAAGCTAAGTACCCAGTTGGTGATCCTTTTTTCTTGCACTAACCGACGTCAGAAAAAGTTAATAATTGTCTCGCCTATGGAAAGCAAATACCACACCAAGACTTCTACTCTTACTGCGTCACTTGTTTAGGCCCAGACCATGATGCCACCCGTTGTCATGTCTGTGCTTTGTTCAACGCCAGAACTATCCATCGTTGCGCCCTTATTGTAGTCAGATATTTTAATTTACTGTCCTCGAATTCCGATATGGCTTTGGTAAGCCATCTGACAGCAGATCTTCCAAAAAAACATAAAGATAAAGGCAGAGACAGACCGCACATGTCCAAACCTACCAACGATGCTTCCGTTAAGCTAATCATCAGTCCTCTGGTACTCAGTGAAGTGCTTTCGCAGCCCCTGATGCCCGCTTCAGTTGATTCGCAGGCCGCTACCGAGACCCTTTGAGTCTAGTATGCCGAAAAACTCTTCTTCAACTAAGGATCCTACGGTCGTCTCTACCTTGGATGGGCCCGGAGCTGCTGAGCAAGCACTGGCTTCCGAGGAAGCCCTTCGCCCTACCGAATATCGACAAAAACTGACGTCTTCTTTCACAACTACCGATGTTCTTCATGTTTCACTGTTGCAGTCCACCGTCCGTTCTTTCAAAATGACTGAGTTTCGTAGGCCTAGGGTTTGAACCACACCCAAGAAACTGACGACCCACACTTAGGCACCTGCTTCTTTGCCTCAGTCTGAAATGCTTAAAATGGTGGAAGACCTTATCATGCTGATCAGGGGAAGCCAAGCTACCCCCTCAGAAAGGAAAAAAGATCGGTCCCCTGTAGTTTTGTTTGAACAAGAGTCAGATGAATCTGATGCATCTGACTATGAAGAGATGCAGCCCCTCTCCACTTATAAGGATTCTGATGCAGAGGACTCCATTCCTTCAGCCTCTCCCCCAGAGGAAATCCTCTGGGGAAACCCTGCATACTTTAAGGGAGCATTTCCAATGGGAGAGTCAGGACTACCCTCAGTCTAAAAAGAGACGTAGGGAATTCCTAGATCTTCCACAACACAGACCCTTGGCTATTCCCCCAGTCCTGGATGTTGTGGATGATGTTTTCCTTGAATCCAGCTTGACTCCTGATGCCCTACCTCCTGCTCCCAGAAAACCAGACAGGTACTTTAGAGACCCTGAGTCACACAAATATCTTTTTAAAAATCCAACAGCTGAGGCTGAGGTCATTTCTCAAGGGCCAAAAGGGATTAAAGCAACCTCTGCTAAGAATCTCACCCCCTCAGACAGGGATTCCTGAACATTGGACAGATGGGGTAAAGTATACACCTCAGCTACTCTTGGTATTAGAGCACTAAATTGTCAGTTCCATATGCTGAAATTTCAGCAACATACCTTGGAACTCCTTAAACAAAAAATGTCTTCCTTTCCTGCTTGGGCAGAATCTAAAGATTTACAAGACTTAATGCATTCTGCAAGTCAAGTAACTAAACACACTTTGCACTGTGGTTTTGATGCCCTAGAAGCTTCTTGCAGGGCACCAGTCACTGGATCTGTCATTAGAAGACATGCATGGCTTAAGGAACAACCCCTGCCAGACCATGTCAGATCTAAACTGTTGGATTCCCCCCTTGCGCAAAGATAACTTATTTGGCACTAAAGCAGAAGAAGTCTTAAAGATGGAAGAAAAAGCAAAATCTATGCAAACAGTTAAGGATTTCTTACAGGTCCAGCCCCATAGGTTCAGCAGGCATTGTCCCTCCAAGCACTGGTCCTTTCCTGCTCTGAGTAAACTGACCCAGCCAAGGCCCCATGGAAACAGACCTCTCAGACAGCAGCCCCAGGGAATGCAGAGATCAAAGCAGTGGACTACCTCCACTTCAAAACCAGGGAGTTCTAAGTCACCCCCTTATGGTAAGAACTCACAATGACTCACCTCCTCCACCCCCTATCCATTTTCACTTACCCCTAGAAGGAAAACTCTCCTTTCACTCAAGCACCTGGGCCAACATTACCAAGGATCAATGGGTTCTGAACATTGTGTCTCGGGGATACAGATTTTCCTTCCACACCCTTCCAAGCCCTAAAGGGTTCTCAGATCTACCACCAAATCAGTGGTCAGAGGTTCAAAAGCAAATCTTTTCCCTGCTCTCTATGAGGGCACTAGAGCACGTTCCTGCAGAACAGATAGGCCAAGGCTTCTACTCCAGACTTTTTCTGGTGCTCAGAAAAGAGGGCATCTGGTGCCCCATCCTCAATCTATCCATTCTAAACGCCTTCCTGATGATCCCAAAATTCAAACTGCTCACCCTTCAGCAGCTGCTACCCATGCTCTCCAAGGACACTTGGTTAGCCACCCTAGATCTGAGAGGCCTACTTCCACATTCCTATCAGGGAATCATGCATGGAAATATCTCCGCTTCAGGGCAGGATCTCAACACTTTCAGTTCTTTGTGCTTCCCTTTGGCTTGTCTACTGCTCCCAGAGTTTTCAGAAAATGTCTGGTTTTGGCCATTACCTTTTGCAGACAAAGAAATATTCAGATTTACCCATACTTACACGACTGCCTTATTCAGGCAGACAGGAAAAGCTGCTCAAGTACATGACCTTTGTAAAGACCCTACTAACCTCCCTACGGTACACAATCAATGAAAAGAAATCTAAACAGGTGCCCACCCAAAGGATAATTTTCTTGGGAGCAAGTCTGGACACAGCATCCCAGATGGCATACCTTACACCGGAGAAACAAAATTTCCTAGCAGCCTACTTCTCTCATCTAGCCACCAGGCCCCAGCTACCTGCATGGAAGATCCTGCAAGCTCTGGGGTTCATGGTATCTTACGTACTACTCATTCCATATGCCAGACTGCATATGAGGAAACCTAAGTGGTACCTAAAGAGCCTTTGGTGTCAACACTCTGAAGACCTGGAAACTCTTCAACCTATACTTCCTTGCCTCAGAAAAGAATTTCTTTGGTGGGCAACAGCATGCTCCCACAAGAAGGGACTGCCCCCCCCCCCACACCTCCCAGACCCTCACCACAGACACATCAGACTATGCTTGGGTGGACACCTGGACAGCAGGTGCATACAGGGCCAATAGAGCCCACAGCAAATCCCTCTGCACATCAGTGAAAAAGATATGGCTGTGCAGCACGCCTTGATAACTTTCAAACCCCTTCTCTCTCCAGGAGTTCTTTTGATCAAAACAGACAACACAACTGTGATGTGGTACATCAACAAGCAGGGAGGGACTCATTCCTACCCTCTATGTGGGCTGGCCATGACCCTTTGGCTCACAGCCTCTTCCATGCAACTACACCTGATCCTTCCAGGCTCTTTCAACTCTCTGGCAGACCAATTAAGCAGAAACCTTCTGGACCCATGAGTGGCAACTCAACCCTAATAAATCAGAAATGGCGATCCCCGAAAGTCAACCTCTTTGCCTCCCACACCAACCATCAGCTCAGCAAATTCTGCACCAGAGAGCATCACTGCATGGCTTGGAAAGTGGATCCCCTGTCCTTCCCATGGGTCAATCTATCTGTCTATGCCTTTCCTCCCCAAGGGTACTGTTCAAAATAAAGGAGGAAAAACCAAGGACCATTCTTATAGCTTCAGACCTGCCATGACAACACTGGTACCCCTTGCTGCGCAGCCTGTCCCTGCGGCCTCCATGGCATCTTCCTCAGATTCCAAACCTCCTGACCCAGAGGGAAGGGGAATTCATGCATCCCCAATTGCAGACACTCAATTTGGCAGCTTGGCTTATTCCCTAACCCCGAACCAATCTACCATCCTCAGTAAACAGGTTCTGGATGTTATCCATGAGGCCAGACATCCTAGCACCAGAAGGTCTTATGCAGATAAATGGGAAAGGTTCTGCACCTGGATCCAGGCTAAGGGAGCCAATACGGCACAGCCCTCCATCCCTCTCATCCTGGATTACTTAGCTGACCTATTACACAGTGGTCCCACTTTCTCCTCTATAAAGATTAATGCCTCTGCTATTTCTGTTCATTTTCCCACTGAACAGCCCCTTTTCTCACACCCTTTCATCAAACAGTTCCTCAGAGGGGCTAGCAACTTGAGGCCCCCCAGAAGGGCACCAACACCAGCTTGGGACCTTAACTTTGTCTTGGAGAAGCTCCGTCTGTCTCCTTTCGAACCAGCTTCTACTGCAGAGCTAAACATTCTCGCCTGGAAGACCACATTTCTTCTGTCCATCACTTCAGCCAGAAGAGTCTCTGAGCTGCAATCATTCATGGCTTTGGAACCCTTCATCATCTTCCATGCAGACAGGGTATGCCTCAGAACTAACCCATCCTTCATGCCCAAGGTGGTGTCCAGTGTGGCTCTCAACCAATCCATTCATTTGCCCACCTTGTTTCCTAATCCCCAGAACAAGGGGGAAAGGATTATTCACTGTGTAGTAGATGTGCACAGACAGCTCAGATCCTATCTGGACAGGACTAAATCCTTCAGAAAGTTTGATCAATTGTTGGTTAGCTTTGCTACAGAGGCAGAAGGCAAAGCCATCTCCAAGCAAACCATTTCAAAATGGATAGCACACTGCATCCATTTCTGCCACAAACAGCATGGAAAGCCTCCCCCCAGGGGGTCAGGACACACACTACCAGAGCAGCCTTCATCTCTGCAGATTTCCTCAGAGGAGTCCCCACCAGGGATATCCTGGAGGCTGCCACCTGGTCATCTGTTCACACTTTTACTAAGTATTACCACCTGCCTCTCTTCTCCAAATCCAGGGCAGGGTTTGCCTATGCACTCTTGCAGGGCATCCTAGCCAGCCCCTAGTTTCCTTGACTGCCTCCACCCATTTCCTCAGCTTTGGGAATCTACCCAAATGTGACGAATGCAACAGTGAAACACGAAGAACACAGTACAGTTGTGTACACTTACCATAAATGTAGATGTTCGAGTGTATTCACTGTTGCAGTTCTGGTTTTCCTCCCTCCATCCCCCTTTCTTCTCTTTCTCCTTTTATTACCATTCTTCCTTATTGTTCTCCTTTCCATACAACGGACATATTGGTATTTATTTTCCACTGGTGGGGTTCTTCCACCCAAACCTGGCCTCCTATTTTGGGGGCTCCTGACAGGTTAGGGCAAGAAAAACTGATGTAATGGCGTCGACTGCCTTACTTTATACTACTGACTACCTGATGTCAGTCCCCGGGTGACAGCAACTGAAGCAGAAATACTAAGTCTCTGGTATTTGGGCTGGTGTGGAATACCCTGGCAGGGATAAACCCAAATGTGATGACTGCAGCAGTGAATACACTCAAACATCTACATTTATGGTAAGTGTACATAATTGTACTTTCCAAGCCATCCATCTATGGCAAAAACTCACAATGAATCCTCCACCCCACTCCCCCCCCCTCCTTTCACCCAAAAGCTTAGAGGAAGGCTGGCCCTCTACAGAGAAAATTGGCTGTCTGTAACCAAGGACGAATGGGTCTTAAAGATCATTTTCCAGGGATACAAATTCACTTTCAACGAACTCCCAGTTCCCAGAGGGTACCCAGACTTGCCTCCAAATCAGTGGGCAGAGGCATTAACCAGGTGGCAGTAGAACCAGCACCCGCAGATCAAGCAGGCAAAGGCTTTTATTCCAGGCTTTTCCTCATTCCCAAGGAGGAGGGAAATTGGCACCCCATCCTGGATCTGTCCATGATGAACACATCCTTGGTCATCCCCAAATTCAAAATGCTAACCCTGCAGCAGCTACTCCCAATGCTGACAAAAAAATGCCTGGTTGGTGACCCTGGACCTAAAAGATGCATACCTCCATATGCACCTAAGGGAGTCCTGCAGGAAATTACTGAATTTTGAGAGCAGGCTCACAGCACTTTCAGATGTTCTTAGTGTTTCACTGTTGCAGTCATCACACTTGTGTTATCTGCCTGCAGGTAGCCCTCTGTCGGCCCAAATACCAGAGAGTTAGTATTCCTGCGTCAGTTGCTGTTGCTCCAAGACTGATGTCAGGTCGTCAGGGATGTAAAAACAGGCAGCCGACACCATTACATCAGTCTTTCTTGCCGAGGAGACCGAAGCAGAAGCAGTTCGCATGAGTGCCGGTCAGCCGCTACCTGAGTTTTAATTTCCGAATTGAATCATCCTGAAGTCTTCTAAAGCTAAGTACCCCATTGGGGATCCTTTTTTCTTGCTCTAACCATTGTCAGAAAAAGTTAACAAATGTCTCACCTGTGGAAATCAAATACCACACCGAGATTTCCATTCTTACTGCGTAACCTATTTAGGCCCAGACCACGACGTACCTCGCTGTCGGTTTTGTGCCTTGTTCAACGCCTGAACTATTAGTCGTTGGGCCCTTATTATTGCTAAAAACTTTCGCTCTTGTTCTCTGTATTCCGAAATGGCTTAGGTAAGCCATCCGACTACCGATCTTCCAAAAAAACATAAGGATAAAGACAGAGACAGACCACACAGGTCCAAAACTGCCAATGACGCTTCCATTAAGCTAGTCACCAGTTCACTGGTACACAGTGAGGTGCTTTCGCATCCCCTGATGCCTGCTTCAGTGGATTTGCAGGCTGCTACCGAGACACATTCGGAGTCCAGTATGCTACAAGACTCCTCTTTGACTACGGAACCTGTGGATGTGTCTACCTTGGATGGGTCTGGAGCCACTGAGCAGACACCGGCTTCTGAGGAAGTTCTTCGCACTACCGATATTCGACACAAACCAACTTCTTTTGCATCTTCAGTTCTGTCTAAAACTACAGAGTTTCTATTTCCAAGAGTACGAGCTGTGCCTAAAAAGCCGATGACCCAAACTCAAGCACCTACTTCCTTGCCACAACACCAAATGCTTAAAGTGGCAGAAGACCTGATTATGCTGATTAGGGGAAGCCAGCCTTCCCCTGCTAAGAGAAAAAGAGACCTGTCCCCAGTAGCTTTAACAGACCAAGAGTCCGACGACTCTGAGGTATCTGATTATGAAGACATGCCTTTATCAGCTTTTGAGGATTCAGATGCAGAGGAATCCATACCCTCTGCTTCTCCTCCAGAGGATTTTTCTTTTGGTGAAACTGTACATACTTTAAGAGAGCATTTCCACTGGGAATGCCAAGACTATCCTCATTCCAAAAAGAGACTCAGAGAATTTCTAGATTTGCCACAACAGACCTTTAGCAATACCCCCAGTTCTAGATGTTGTGGATGATGTCTTTATGGAATCCAGTCCAGCTCCTGATACTTTACCCCCTGCTCCTAAGGAAACGAGACAGGTACTACAAAGTTCCTGACTCTCACAATTTCCTTTTCAAAAATCCTACTGCTGACCCAGTGATCATTTCCCAGGGGCCTAAAGGTATCAAAGCAACTACAGCTAAGAATCCCATCCCTTCGGACAGGGATTCCAGAGCTTTAGACAGATGGGGTAAAAAAGTATACACCTCTGCAACTCTCGCCATTAGGGCATTGAATTGCCAGTTTCACATGCTGAAGTACCAGCAGCATATTATGGAACTTATTAAGCAAAAATTAGCTACCTTTACTCGGTGCTCCTTTGAACAAGGATAATCTGTTTGGCACCAAAGCAGAAGACGTTCTTAAAAAGATGGAAGAAAAAGCTAAATCTCTGCAGACAGTCAAAGAATTCTTGCAAGTACAGTCTCCTAGATTCAGTAGGCATTGCCCCTCAAAACATTGGTTCTTTTTAGCCCCCTCAAGGCCATCTCAAACTAGACCCGGGGGGAAACAGACACCCCCCAGACTACAGTCTCAGGGTATGCAGAGATCTAAGCAATGGAGTTCCTCCACTTCAAAAACAAGGAGTGCTAAGCCACCCCTTACAGAAAGAATTCATAATGACTTAACTCCTCCCCTCACCTCTGCCCAACTGCTCGTGCCACTAAGAGGAAAACTTGCCTATCATGCAAAAAACTGGACTTCCATCACCAAAGACCGATGGGTCCTCAACATTGTATCCCAGGGGTACAAATTTTATTTCCACTCCCTGCCCAACCCCAAAAGGGTTCCCAGAGCTACCTCCACACCAGTGGGCAGAGGCACAAAACCAAGTTCAATCCCTGCTCTTCATAAGGGCAGTTCAGTCTGTTCCTGCAGGACAGATAGGTCAAGGGTTCTATTCCAGACTTTTACTGGTACCCAGAAAAGAGGGCACTTAGCAACCAATCATAGAGCTCTCCATTCTAAACACCTTCCTGGTGGTACCAAAATTCAAAATGCTCAGCCTTCAGCAGCTGCTTCCTATGCTGGCCAAAGATGCCTGGTTAGACACCCTAGATATAAAAGAAGCCTATCTGCACATCCCTATCAGGGACTCATGTAGGAAATACCTACGCTTCAGGGCAGGATCTAGGCATCATCAGTTCTCTGTACTTCCCTTTGGCTTATCCACTGCTCTCAGAGTATTCACAAAATGCCTGGCTCCAGCCATTGCCTACTGCAGACAGAGAAAGATTCAAATTTACCCATACTTGGACGACTGCCTGATTCATGCAGACAGTCAGGAAATGCTGTTGCAGCACCTGACATTTGTAAAGAACCTTCTAACCTCCCTGGGGTACACTATCAACGAAAAGAAATCAAAACTAGTCCCCAGTCAAAAGATTGTATTCCTGGGAGCAAGCTTAGACACAGCATCCCAGATGGCATTCCTTACTCCAAAAAAAACAAGCCTATCTGACAGGCTACTTCACTCAAATGGCCACCAGAACCCATCTATCCACAAGAAAAAGCCTGCAGGCCCTAGGGTTCATGGCCTCTTGCATTCTATTAATTCCATATGCCAGACTGTATATGAAGAGACTTCAGTGGTACTTAAAAAGTCTTTGGTGCCAACATTCTCAGGACCTGGAAACTCTCATTCCTATCATATCTTGTCTAAGGACAGAGTTTCTTTGGTGGGCAGCAGCATGCAACCACAACAAGGAACTTCCCTTTTCACAACCCCACGCCACCCAGTCTCTAACCACAGATACATCAGACTATGCCTGGGGGGCACACCTGGATGACAAGTGCATTCAGGGCCACTGGAGCCCAAGTCAAATTCATCTGTACATCAACCAAAAAGAGATGCTAGCTGTCCAGCAGGCTCTAACAGCTTTCAGATCCCTACTCTCACCAGGACCCCTGCTAATAAAAACAGACAACACCAGTTATGTGGTACATCAACAAGCAGGGGGGAACCCACTCTTCAGGCTAGCCATGGCCCTGTGGAACATGGCCCTGGATATGCAGGTACATCTGCAAGTTCAATTCCTGCCAGACCAACAAAACTCTTGGCAGGTGACTTAAGCAGAAATCTCCTAGACCCACATGAGTGGCAATTAGAGCCCAGCACCTTCAGCCTTCTGACTCATAAATGGGGGACCCCAGAGGTGGACTTCCTTGCCTCCCCCTGCAATCACCAGCTTAGCAAATTCTGCACCAGGACACCTCACAGCAGGGCCTGGAAAGTGGATGCTCTGTCCTTCCAGTAGGTAAACCTCACGAACTATGCATTTCCCCCTCTGTCCCTTCTCTCAAGAATATTGCTCAAGATAAGATAGGACAGACCAAGGACAATCCTGATTGGTACCCACTACTGCGCAGCCTGTCTTCAGTGCCACCCTGGCACCTATCCCAGAGCCTGACCCTCTTCACTTAACAGGGGGGACAGATCTTGCATCCGCAACTGCAAACCCTGAATCTTGCAGCCTGGCTTATTCCTTGAATTTCTCCCCCAATGACCAGCCTAAGCAAACAGGTGCCGGATGTCATTCTGGAAGCCAGAAGACCCAGTACAAGAAAATCCTATATGGATAAGTAAAGGTATTGCTCCTGGATTCAATCTAAAGGAGAGGACACAGCTCTGCCCTCCCTACCTCTAATCCTGGATTACCTAGCAGATCTACTCCTCAGAGATCTATCCTTCTCATCCATTAAAATCCATGCCTCTGCCGTCTCTGCTCATTACAACACTGAGCCTACCTCTCTTCTCTCACCCTCTCATCAAACAGTTCCTGAGAAGGGCAGACAATTTAAGGCCACCAAGGAGAGTACCCACCCCTGCTTGGGACCTTAACTTTGTACTGGAAAAGCTCACGCTTACCCCCCTTTTAGCCTGCAGTGTCAGCAGAGTTAAAATTCCTGTCTTGGAAAACAGCCTTGCTTCTGGCCATCACTTCAGTTAGAAGAGTGTCTGAGCTACAAGCACTCATGGCTGTGGAACCCTTCGTTATTTTTCATGCTGACAGGGTCTCCCATCAGGACTAATCCTTCCTTTATGCCTAAAGTGGTGTTAAGTGTGGCTCTCATTCAATCTATCCATTTGCCAACATTCTTTCCTAATCCTCAAAATAGAGAGGAAATGATCCTGCACTCCTTGGATGTGCACAGACAGCTCAGATTCTACCTGGATAGGACTAAGCCCTTCAGGAAATCTGACCAGTTACTACTCAGTTTTGCACCAGGGGCAGAGGGCAAGGCCTTTTCAAAACAGACAGTTTCCAAATAGATAGCACACTGTATCCATTTCTGCTGCAAACACCATGGGAAACCTACCCCTCAGGGGGTCAGAACACATTCCACTAGGGTAACTTCTACCTCTACAGCATTCCTCAGAGGAGTCCCTGCCAGGGACATTCTTGAAGCTGCTACCTGGAGTTCTGTACACACATTCACCAAGCATTACCACCTGCATATATTTTCCAAATCCAGGGCAGGTTTTGCAACAGCAGTACTGCAGGGCATACTAACCAGCTCAAACTCTCCTTGACTGCCTCCACCCTTTCTTCAGCTTTGGGAATCAACCCAAGTGTGATGACTGCAACAGTGAAACATGAATAGTGCAGTTGTGTACACTTACCATAAATGTAGATGCTCGAGTGTATTCACCGTTGCAGTCCTGGTTTCCCTCCCTCCAGCCCCCTTCTTTCTGTCCTCTCTGTGTACATTACTCTCCCCTTACAGGGGTATTGGTATTGGTATTTACTTTTTACTGGTGGTGATTTTCCCACCGTAGCTTAGCTCCCTGTTGGGGGGCTCCTGACATTTGGGGCAAGAAAAACTGATGTAATGGCGTTGGCTGCCTGTTTTCATACCCCTGACGACCTAACATCAGTCCTGGAGCAACAGCAACTGATGCAGAAATACTAAGTCTCTGGTATTCAGGCCGACTGAGGGCTACCTGTAGGCAGATAACCCAAGTGTGATGACTGCAACAGTGAATACACTCGAACATCTACATTTATGGTAAGTGTACACAACTCTACTTTCTCTGCTCCTTCCTTTGGCTTATCTACTGCTCCCAGGGTTTTCACCAAATATTTGGCCCCAGCCATAACATTTTGCAGACAGAAGAATATACAGATTTATCCTTATCTGGATGACTGCTTTATCCAGGCAGAGAGCAAAGAAAAGCTGCTCCAGGACCTACACTTTGTCAAAACCCTCCTAACTTCCTTGGGGTTCACCATCAACGAGAAGAAATCAAAGCAGACTCCCTCCAGGAGGATCATTTTCCTGGGAGCTCTGCTGGACCCAGCTGGCATCCAAAAGTCACCTCACAGCAAGGAAGTTCCTGCAGGCCTTAGGATACATGGCTTCTTGCATCCTTCTGATTCCTCTGGCCAGGCTACACATGAGGAAACTTCAGTGGTATCCAAGGAACCTTTGGTGCCAACACCCACAACCTCTAGAGACCTCTCTCCCTTTGATCCCCTGTATTAGAGCAGAGTTGCTCTGGTGTGCAGGGGCATGTGCCAGGAACCAGGGCCTCCCCTTTATCCACCATCCCACCTGCCAGACCATCACCACCGATGCCTCAGGCATAGCTTGGGGTGCCCACCTAGGAGGCAGGTTCACCCAAGGTCTTTGGGATGCCTAACACCTTCCCTTGCATATCAACAAGAAGGAAAGGATTGCAGTACAAAAGACTGACATCCTTCCAGTCCCATCTCAGGCCAGGAGTTCTCCTTATCAAAACAGACAACACCACAGTAATATGGTACATCAACAAACAGGGAGGGACACAATCTTACTCTCTCTGCAGGCTAGCCATGAACCTCTGGCTGACTGCCTCCTCCATGGAATTACACCTAATCGCCCAATACCTACCAGGGATCAGCAACACTGTGGCAGACCACTTAAGCAGTGACATTATGGACCCCCATGAATGGCAGCTCCACAAAAGGATCTTTGTGAAAGTCACTCAGGTGTGGGGAAATTTAGAGGTGGATCTCTCTGCTTCACATCTCAAACATCAGCTAAAGAAATTTTGCTCCAGGGAATATCACCACCTAGCATGGAAGGTGGATGCCTTGACCTTCCCTTGGAGCTCCCTCTTTGTGTACGCTTCCCCCTTCTGCCTCTTATTCCCAGGGTGCTTATCAAGATCAGGGAGGAGGGGCCCAAGATCATCCTCATTGCTCCAGATTGGACAACATTGGTACCACTTGCTGCACAGCCTGACATCATATCCTCCCTGGCAGTGTCCACAGATCCCACACCTTTTGACTCAAGTGGGGGGGGGGGGGGTGCTGCACCCAGATCTGCAGACTCTCAAGCTATCGGCGTGGCTGATACTCCCAAGATAAGAGAAGGGCGTCATGCTAAGCAAACAGGTGCTGGACATTCTCACAGAGGCCAGACGGCCCAGCACCACAATATCTTATGCAGGGAAATGGAAAAGAATCTGCTCCTGGTGCCAGTCCAGGTTGGCCATTTCCTCACAACCTTCTGTCCTCCTTATCCTGGATTATCTAGCAGAATTACTTAATAGTTGCCTCTCCTTCTCTTCTGTTAAAATCCACGCTTTAGCCATTTCAGCTCAGTTCAACACAGACCACCCCCTGTTCTCTCAGCTTTTGATTAAGCAATTCCTCAGAGGGGCTTCTAACATCAGACCTCCCAGAAGGCCTCCCACGCCAGCCTGGGATTTTAATTATGTTCTAGAAAAACCAACCTTACCTCCCTTCGAACCTGCTGCTTCAGCAGAGCTAAAATTCCTCTCCTGGAAGACTGTTTTTTGCTAGCTATCACCTCAGCCAGAAGGGTTTCTGAACTTCAGGCACTGATGGCTATTGAGCCCTTCATCATTTTCCATGCAGACAGGGTTTCCTTTAGGACTAACCCCTCCTTTATGCCCAAGGTGATATCTAATGTGACTCTCAGCTAGGCCATTCATATGCCTGCCTTCTTTCCAAACCCTCAAAACAAGGAGGAAATAATTCTGCACTCCCTAGACATGCACAGGCAGCTCAGATACTACCTGAACCATACTAAACTCTTAAGAAAAGCAGACCAACTTCTAGTTAGTTTAGTCCTAGGGTCAGAGGGGAATCCCATTTTCAAGCAGACTATCTCTAAATGGATATAACACTGTATCCATTTCTGCTTCTGAGTTCATGGGAAACCCCCCTAAGTCTATTTGTACCCATTCCACTAGGGGAGCCTCCACTTCCACTGCATTTCTCAGAGGGGTCCCCACCAGGGACATCGTGGAAGCTCCCACCTGGACCTCGGTCCATACCTTTACTAAGCATTACCACCTTCCTTCTCTTCTGTAAGGCTAGGGCAGGATTTGCCTCTGCAGTATTGCAAGACCTCCTTACCCATGCCTAGTTCTCTAGACTATCCTGCCGCCCCTCTCTTCAGCTTTGGAAATCTTCCCACAGGTGATGACTGCAGCAGTGAAACATGAAGAACATAGTACAGTTGTGTACACTTACCGTAAATGTAGATGTTCGAGTGTATTCACTGTTGCAGTCCTGGTTTCCCTCCTTCCTTCCCCCCTTATATCCTCTTTCATTAGGGAGACATAAGCTTCATGGGGTGGTGGTAACCACCAAGACCACTTTGCCATATTTACTGGGGCTTCTGAATGGTTAGGGCAAGAAAAAGTGATGTAATGGCATCGGCTGCCTTGCTTTATAGCAGTGACAACCTGACGTCAGTCTACAGGCGACAGCAACTGATGCAGAAAAACATTGACTCTGGTGTTCAGGCAGGCCGAGGACTACTACAGCAGGGATAACCCACAGGTGATGACTGCAACAGTGAATACACTCGAACATCTACATTTATTGTAAGTGTACACAAGTGTACTTTCCCCACCTTCATTGATGGGTTGCAACCAGCTGGCTATGGTACTAAAAAGGTTAAAGTAGAAAAACTCATTCTAGGGTTCCAGTACCAGAAAATAAGTTTGATACACAAGACTATTAACTCCATTAGCACCAGCAATGCCATTGTTGGCTCCCTCAACATCTGTCCTTCTGACATTAGCCGTGCCTATTGTTAGTCACCAGGTGTTCATCCTTCCTTCTGAATCTGGTTTTTCTAACATCAGCCTGCCTGAAGTCTTCCCATTGTCAATTCGACAGGCAGAAGTACATTTGGCACAAACCGTCGTAGCTTGGGATACCCAGTGTTGATACCCTTGACACTGGTACTCAGTGATGGTCTGTCCAATGCTTAATTCTTCATATAATTGTAACATCTGGTTCACAACAATAGTCCTTTTAACAAGTTCAGCACCATGAAAGCCTAAGCTGAGCACCAACTCAGTGCATGCAGTTTCATAGGATTCTGGTGCCCTCCTGAATGAGACAGACAGCACACAGTACAGTCCTGCAAATCCAAGTCTCCAGCTAGGTACACCCATAGCCCTCATCCACTTCCTCCATGATCCCACTTGCAGCTTAAAGGTTCCTTCTCACCTTTCCTGCACCAAGTCAAGCAGAGGCATTCAGAAGGGCCACACACTTCTCTTTTTCAGGCTTTTAATCCCTTGAGTTGCCACAAACCTGTAGCAAAGACAAGGCATTTTAACACGGTCCCCTGCTGAGACAGCAGAACAGAAATGGATTCTGCAACTGCAGGCAGAGAAAACACCAGGTATAAACAGTGTATTGTCACTAAAACCTTTTCTTAGAGCTAGACCACTCACACACTAACTGCTGCATTTGTTTTTAAAGTAAAACAGAAAGCATTGCTAGGAATGTAAGTTACAAATATGCATTTACATTTTTAATTGGAGGTGGTGCTTTCAATTAGAGTTGAACCAGCAGAACTGAAATGGATTCTGCAACTGCAGGCAGAGAAAACACCAGGTATAAACAATGCTTTGTCACCAAAACCTTTTCTTAGGGTTAGACCTCTCAAACACTAACTATTGCATTTGTTTTTAAAGTAAAACAGAAAGCATTGCTAGGAATGTAAGTTACAAATATGCATCATTTACATTTTTAATTGGAGGTGGTGCTTCCAATTCAAGTTGAATGAAATGTTTTATAGTTATTGGTTGTTTTACTGTTTACATTTGAATATGCTGTTTGTTGCAAACTAGTCTGATGAAGCGATCAGTTGTTGGGATCGTGAAAGCGCTTACTAGTTTTACTGAGGCTGAAAGTTAAGGTTTTCTGAAAGCATGCAAGTTGTTTTTCACATCTGGAAAGTGGGATGAAGATAAATCAAGAACAGACAGCAATTAGTGTAAGAGCACAGGCAGTAAAATGTGCCTTGTCAGTTATAACCTTAACTTTAGGTCAGATAATGCCTGTGTATGCACCTGTCAGTTTGGGACAGTTGTCCGTTTTAGGAGTGTTAGACTTCATTATTTGAAATCGTACATAGTTTTGTGTGTTTTTATTATGTTACTAGATTACTGGTGTGTTTTTTTCAAGGATTTCCATTAAAACAAAAAGTCTTGTAAAATGTGATATGGGTTCAAATGGAGAGGACAAGAAACAACTGTATAAGTTCAACCTGCCAGACATTAGTGGGTGCATGCATCACAAAATCTGCACGTACACACACAAAGCTATAGTATATAATAGGTTTGAATAATAACCTCTTATGAGGGCCACACCCTCCATGTTTTCTCGAAAGGGAGTGGTCTCACAGGTATAGACAAAAAGGAAAGAGTACTGAATTGTATAAAGAACTGTAGAGTGAAAATAACAGTTATAATGGAGACACATTTGGAAAGAACTGAGCATATGAAAAGATTTCCAGATGGATATACAGCAAGAGTATCAGGAACAAATGAAAAGAGGAGTACTTAAAACTAAATGCTAGAGGAGATCCAATAGTGATAGAAGAGGAAAAAAGAGGTAATGGTAGATTGTGGTAGTAAGGGGCTACTGGATAGGGAGGAGGATTACACTGGCATGTTTTTAGTCCACCTAAAACTGCTATTGTGTAGCCTTACAAATTTGGGAGAAATAATACATTTTCAACAGAGAATATTACTTTTAGGTGGGAAATGGAATTTGATTTGCAACAGTGAGAATATATCTGAGAGGCCTAGAAGGGCCAAAAGCTGAAATTAAAGCTGCACAAATTACATCACAGCACAATTTTATTCATAGCTGTTATTATATTGTTATAGAACATCATGTTACAGGTGGTAATATATCTATTTTTTTAACGTATGTATGCTGATGTATGTTTCAAGTCCCAACCTATTCAATTCTGACAATAACTTATCCAGTATTACCATCTCCATTATTTTCCACAACATGAAAGTAGACTTAAGGGTCTATATGACTCTGGGTTTGTCCTACTCCCTTTTCCCTTAAAGACAGGTTTAATAAGCGCATGTCTCCAATCTTGAGGAATCTCCCATGTTTGTATGACCTAGTAAATAGATATAATAGTACTGTAAATTCTTACTGAAGTGTTCTCAGGTCATTATTACTAATTCTGTCACCTTCCTGTGCTTTCTTTCAATCCAGTTTGTGCAGTTCTTTTTCAATATAATACATAATCTAATTTGATTCCAGTATCTGAGGTTGCCTGGATGTCGCTAGGATGACTTATCACCTCCTTTGTGGAGCTAAACTGTTTTGCATAAGATTTTGTAAATATATCTATAATCTTTTGCATCTGTGAATAAATTATAGAATCTACACCCAGTTTATCTTTACTCCTTCCACATCTTGTGTATCTATAAAAAGGTTTCCTGTTATGCTCAATATCTTTATATAAATTTTCTTCAAATTGTCTTGATCTTCTTGATCTTGTCTCACACTGTGCTTAATTTGTTTGTCCAGCTTATTTATTTCAGTTTTCAAAGTTGTAATTTGACCTGTCTTCCATTTCATATATATTTTTTTCTCTCACCTTAATCAAGTATCTTTTTATTATGGAAAAATATCCACCTGACAATGGGGTATGATAGCAACCTTGTCAGATTTACTAAATGCAGGATACTGCATGAAGGTGCTGCAGCAGATGCTTAGAATTTTGTGGACCAGGAAATGGATTCCATGTAGGCACCAGTCATAATATTTCAGGCCTGCAGAATATATGCTGTAACCTGCCAGTGGGAAGACATTTCCTAGATTCCCCTCCAGAGGTGGCAATGACTGCAGAAATCCATCTTGGGATGACTAGGTCACTGCCAAGAAGCACAAAATGCAGGGCCCCTCATGCCATGTTAGTGTCCTGCAGATGAGTACCATGCTCCTAGACCTGTCAGCCTAGCTTCCCCACCTGTCTTGAGGCTGTACAGTTGGTTGTTCAGCAGTTAAGGAGACTTATTCATGCTCCCTTTTGTAGAAAGGGTGAGAGAGTCTTGGAACAGACCTTAAAGAACAATAAGCTATTCTCAGTAGTTCAAATCCCTTAATTGTCCAGATCAGTGGTTGACAGGCTGTACAGACAAATGTTACTGCCTCATGAGTTGTCACTGAATTTTGGAGTGTCCCAAATGATTTTCCAGATGTGGGACAAATTGGTACCTAGCACAAAGCTTAGATGTGCCTTCTCTTCCTATACATAGGAATCACACCTAACCAGGGCATGCCACATTTCCTGCTTGGCCTCAGAGACTGCTGTACCTCTTCCCACCTTCTCCTTAACTGTGAAGTATATCCTTAAAATAACTATTAACAAAGCTGGTGATTGTGGATCCCCACTCACCAAATCAAGCATGGACTCCCATTTCTTGCCAGCCATCAGATTAACCTCCCCCCCCCAGTCAGACTACTGATGGTTCAGAAGATATCCCATACCTTCAAATAAACCTGACTAGATCCTCAAGCTCATGGCAAGGCTACTCCAGGTACCTGAATCATTTGATCCCAGAACTTATGAGCAGGTAGTATCTATCCTGTCCTCAGAACAATGCCCACTTATACAGAAAATCTGTGTAGATCCATAGTGGTCCCACCGTCCTTTTTATGCATCTTTGATGCAAGTCCAAGGTGTTTCACAATCATAATCCATTTTGTTGTAGTTGAGTTTTTTTAGTTTCCATTCAGGTCAAGAGTTGCAGACTTTGGCATTTCTTTAAGTGCGTAAGGTCTTGCTGGGAGGTCAGTTTATTTTCTGACCCCCTTTCTGAGGCTCAGTCCTTCTGTCTTCTTCTTTCGGCTGCTCCCATTAGGGGTCGCCACAGCAGATCAACTGTTTCCATTTCTTCCTGTCCTCTGCATCTTGCTCTATCACACAAACCACCTGCATGTCCTCTCTCACCACATCCATAAACCTCATCTTAGGCCTTCCTCTTTTCCTGTTACTTGGCAGCTTCATCCTTAGCATCTTTTTCCCAATATACTCTGCATCCCTCCTCAGCACATGTCCAAACCAACGTAATCTTGCCTCTCTGGCTTTGTCTCCAAACCTTCCAACCTGGGCTGTCCCTCTAATGTACTTATTCCTAATCCTGTCCATCCTCGTCACACCCAGTGCAAATCTTAACATCTTCAACTCTGCCACGTCAAGCTCTGACTCCTGCCTTTTTGTCAATGCCACTGTCTCCAACCCATATAACATAGCTGGTCTCAGTACCCTCTTGTAGACCTTCCTTTTCACTCTTACTGGTACTCGTCTGTCACAAATCACTCCTGACACTCTTCTCCACCCACTCCACCCATCCTGCCTGTACTCTCTTCTTTACCTCTCTTCCACACTCACCATTACGCTGAACTGTTGATCCCAAGTACTTAAACTCATTCACCTTCGCCACCTCTACTCCCTGCATCCTCACCATTCCTCTATCCTCCCTCTCATTCACACACATATATTCTGTCTTAGTCCTGCTGACCTTCATTCCTGTTTGCTCTAGAGCATATCTCCACCTCTCCAGGGTCTCCTCCACCTGTTCCCTACTCTCACTACAGATCACAATGTCATCTGCAAACATCATAGTCCACGGGGACTCATGTTTGATCTCGTCTGTCAACCTGTCCATCACCATTCATGCTGGAAAAACATCATGCACCAGACCTTATTTCATATTTAGAGTATCCATAAAATGCAAAAAGTAAGTCATTCATATACTAAAACAGAATCACCTGCTGCATCAGTTGTATGAACATCCATCGACAACATGGATACTATGAAGACAGAATGTCAGCATGTTAGTAAGGATAATCTGATTTTTCCAAAATGAGATGAGAAGAAAGCATTAAGCAGTGTCACATAAAATGCCTGGCAGAATACAAGGGGGTGCCAAAAAGTTCTAAGCCAAACCAACTTTCTAAATTCTGAGCATTATTTTGCCTCTGTAGCTGAAAACAGGGTTATTTCATCTTGTAAACTGCCAATTTGCAGAATTGTAACTATGTTTTGACATTGTTTCAGATCATTGATTTGAACCATGTCAACGAAGTGTGGAGTTTTCAGGTGTGGAACTCGGAGCCGTCATGAAGTTCCTATTACTGCAGAAGAAAACTCCAAAGGAAATCCATGAATGTGTGATGCATACATTGAGTGACAAGTGTCCTTCTTATTCAACTGTACAGTAGTAGTGTGCAAACTTTCAGCATGGAGATTTCGAGATCAAAGATGTAGCAAGGTCTAGGAGGCCTCAAACGGTGTCAACTCCTGAAATTGTTGACCATGTCCATGACCCGATTTTGCCAGATCAGCGAATATCTGCTAAAACATTTGCTGAAGACATTACAGATATCCGGGGAGTGTGTTAGGTTTATAATCTATAAGCAGTTGGGTATGCAGAAGCTGTCAGCCAAGTGGGTGCCCAAATGTTTGAATGCCAGCAAGAAAAGACATCGAGTGGACACTTCCAAGTTGATTTTGCGGCATTTTTGTCAAGCTGGTGCCAACTTTTTGGAATAACTAGTTACTGATGATGAAACATGGTTACACCACTATGATCCTGAGAGAAAACAACAGTCCATGCAATGGGGGCAATCAGGTTCACCAAGGCCAAAGACGTTCAAGACCCAAAAGTCAGCAGGAAAAGTAATGGATACAGTGTTTTGGGATCAGGATGGTTTTCTAATGACTGACTATCTTCCAAGGGTCCAAACAGTTAATGCAGAATACTACTGTCAGTTGCTGTGCTGAATGAAGAAGGTATTGAAAGAAAAAAGGAGAGGGAAGCTGCAGAAAGGACTTCTCTTTTTGCAAGACAATGCACCTGTTCACAAGGCTGGCAAAATGATGTTTTGATGAAATATGGGTTTAAGTGCATAGACCATCAAACTTACTCAGCAGATCTTGCTCCATCTGACTGTTTCCTGTTTCCAAACCTTAGAAAGAGTTTGAAAGGGCAGCAATTTGTGAGTGATTCAGAGGTGATTGCTGCAGTGGAGCAGTATTTCAGACTTTTTTTTTTGGCAGGGTTACAGAAACTTCAGGCACAATGTGTCAAGTGTGTTGAACTTTGGGGAGAATATGATGAATAACTTGCAACTTTCATGGCTCCATGTCATTCTCTTCTTGATTGGGCTTAGAACGTTTTAGCTCCCCTTCATACATCACTAAGTTTTTATGACAAAATGTGATAAAACTCTCTCAATCCTTTCCAAAGCCTGTTTGAAAAGGGCAATGTCAGCTTCTTCATCTTCTTTTTACAGTTTAACATTGGACATCTGAGATAGGAATCTGGCCTTCCTTGCACCCCTTCATAAAATAATAAAAAGTGGATGTGGCCCTTAAGTCCACAACTTTTTTAAAGGCCACAATGATCATAATGGTATGTTCTCATAAGGCATTTCCCTGAGGATCCTCACATAGGGAGTCCATACAACCTGTCTTCCAGCTGTAACTTTGGTATGCCAGATACTGAATGTTATGGAAAATATCCATTACTTTTGTAAGAGCTCTGGCTACAGTGAGGCCTTTTCCATTTCCCTCGCACAATGCCTTGTTCTTTCTGACCTGTATCAGGCAAAAACTTGAGGAACAGGGAAGTAGGAGAACTATATGAGAGGAAGGATGGGAAAGGTCTACCAGACTGGAAACGTTCAGTCAGTACAGTTTACATAATACTGTCAAGCGGTCACAGTGTCTGTAGGCTAGGTTCTTCTTTCCTCCAGCTGGAGCTGCTTCTCCCACATCCATCATTATGGTTAAGCATCCATAGCTTTAATTGAATTGTCTAATCTTGTGATGATAGTGATTGACCTGTCTCCTGTGTCTTGTAGTGATAAGGAGGAATATATTTGTGTGGGTTGTTGTCCTGCTGTTTTTTTCGAAGGCCAATTAAACCATGATGCGCTGCCTTATGTGATTTCTAGCATCAAGGATGGTATCCATAGTCTGGGCCTGCACATTTTCGTAGTGATGATCCGCAAAGAGCAGCACTATGTGGGTATGCAAATCCCAGACTTTCAGCATGAAAACCTGTATGCAGAGGAGTTGTAAACATATCTCCCATCTCAAAAGCATAACATGCTTAACCCACGAGCAATAGGTGGATAGCCACTACTCTTCTAAGGGGCTTTACACATATGCATGTGAGTACGATTCATAGACATGAATCTGTAATGAGCTCATTTGCTTACTGAGCATGTAAATAGCCCTGAACTTACACCAGTAAGCAGCAGTTTTTCAGTAGAGTACAGAGATATGAAATGAGGCCATTTGGTGCTAGTGCATACCTGGGCATTTTACTGATGGGGTCACTGTGGAAATGTTTTATTTTGGTGCTTGTGCATACTAGGACATAACCCTGAAGAGGTCACTTGGGGAAATGTTTTATTTTGGTGCTTGTGCATACCAGGACATAATCCTGAAGGGGTTATTTGGGGAAAAAATGTATTTGTTTGTCGGGAAAGTTCTTGTATGTACATGATCAGACTGTGAAGTGATAGCTGGGTAAAATAATTTATTGTGACATTTTAGTGCTTGTGCATACTTAACACAAACTAATGAAGGGGTTGCTGGGGGATGTAATTAATTTGTGTGCCAGGGAAATGCTTGTGCATACTTGAGCAAATTACTAAAGGGATAGCTGGGGGAAAGTTCATGGATTGCTACTGCAATATCCAAGGGAAAGCATTGCTTTTAAGAACAGATGTGCATGTCACAGGGATGTTGGACTATGAATTGCAAAACCATTTCATTAGCATACTACACTTTATAACATTTCTCATTTGCGTTTCATTATTTTTAAGGCCTTTCGCATAGTGTAAATGGCTTCTATGAGTCTCTATTTGCTACACTCATTCATAAGCATTAGGAGTATCTCCTGTCACATTTTTGCAAGCAACTATGAATGCTGGCCCAAGTCTTTTCCTTCTGGCAAAATTTTGAACAAACCTCATAGTCATTTCTTTGTACTAGACATGCGACAAAATGGTTATGCATAAGCTGTAAGCACAACTTGAAAAAGGGAACTTTTCTTTGACTACTTTAGACCCTCTGTACAGTTGATAAAGCTCACCCAACCCCAAGATTGTTAGAGAGCTTGGATCACTAACTTGGCAGGAAGTGAAGCTGTGTAGCCATCATCTTTACTTGTAGTTTAAAAAAGTGCAGGTATAAGTTAGTGATATGTTATGTAAGCTGAAACCAATTTCTGTAGATTTTGATTGTTTGAGTGTGCATCTAGAATCGTTTTAAAAGAAATGTGTAGTTACTACCTCTCATTTTGTGTGTCTGCTGCTCTTATGTTACTCACTCTATCACTGATTAACTAAATCTATTTCAATGTTACAGGCAGCGCACAAGGCCGGAACCCAGCAGCATTCGTAGAACCTTCAGGCCAAGTGAAGGCCACATCAGTCATGGGCTTCCTGGATCTCCTGCAGACCATTTGGCTCCAGGGCCACTTCCGAGTGCCAGATTATCTCTACAGCCCACACCAAGCCAGAACCTTGCCAAGGACATGCTGGAGAAACGCCCTGTGAGTGCCCATGGGAGCCTTAGTGCCGTCACTCGGCACTCATCCATGAAAAATCGGATGGATAGTCCACAGATGCGGAAGGCAGTAACTGCAGGAAGATCCAAAAGCTTCAATAACCACCGGCCTCTGGATCCTGAAGTCATTGCCCAGGTAAAAGTACAAATGTGTATGCATTCAGTGCTCAAAATTCTGTTTTGCATAACAGAACCTCACTGCCATTGGTTGAAAGAAGCATGCATAAATACAGATATCTCATTCTTTCTCTTGTGCAGGCTGCTTACTTCGGGAAAGATACCTATTTTTAAACAAGAAGTAATTAAGTGAAGCTTCACATGTGCCACATTAGCTGGCAAAGGAAGCCTGAAGAGCTGTCTTGCCTGCTTAATTACATCTGGTTCTCTGCAGCTGGCAAAGTGATGTTATTACTCAAGATAGTTGTCATTTATTACTCAAGATAGTTGTCAGTGTGGACTTTTCACTGTACTCTTTTGCAGGATCTGTCTGCACTTCAAGTGCTGTCCTTCCAGTCTCAAAGGTGTATTGTAACTTGCAGGAATAACTTCCTTGGGGGTAGAGAATATACACCTAGGGTTTAACAGCCTTCCAGTCATCAGGTCTGCAGCCCACTGGCTTAATATTTTTGCTGTACTGTCTCGAGTGATATATAAATTTGTGGTAACTTTCCTTCTTTCCTTGAAGCCAGTCTCCACATACTCGAGTTAAACTTCCCTAACTTGGTCCAACCTTGAAAAGAGGTTTGTGAGGATTACTATCCCCACCCCCACTGTCACCACCAGCACCACTTGCTTACACACAGCACATGAACTTCTCTTTTTAGGTAATTTATTTCGTCACTTTCCTTGAAATAAGTTGTTGACAACATAAGCTTTCAAGGTCACTAGTCGTAAGCAGTAACCTAAGTATACAGACCACAATACTTTTTATTACTCGCGTTGTACACTGTTAGGTTTATCGATAAGTATTGTGTTTATAACTGTACTTTAAGCACTGCACTCCATCTATGCATGTCTTGCACACATTATAGTATCCGTCTTGTACACTTCATGTAGTGCATGCATTGTAGTGAATGCATTGCTGTGCATTTGATATTAAACGATAACTGTGGTGCCAGTGCTGCAGTCTGTTATGCCATTGTGATGAGTATATTAGAACACCGTAGTTATGTTTGCCTGCCTACATACGCACTGCCTATATAGCAGTGCTGGTGGGGTATATATGTTAAGCATGTCGGCGACTACATTCTCTTTTATGAGAGAATTGCTCTACTAGAGCATCTTGATTGGCAGTAACATAGTAGCAGCAACAAAAACACAGTGGAAGGGAGCAGCATTACTGTAAATCAACAGCAGACTGTGTGCGCTTCAGAAAAGTGCACAATGTATTCTACAGAGCACGTACTTTGTCACTGTTCCATCGGCACAGTGATACTGATCATGCAAAACAGTTGTGTAATAGCCTTAATGAGAATATTTTCAAACTGGAAAATAATATTTTATTGGTAGACACAGTTTGTTTTTCAGATTTTGTATGCCTTGTAAAGAAAACCGTTTGTATCTCACAGGTACTACTAAGAAGTTTATTTTTGTTCTTCACTGCAGAGAGATGTATTGTCTTGATATTGTAGCAATAAAATTATTGTCTGTGAGGTAAACACCTCAACTGTTATGCCAACCCCAACCCATATGGCTCACTAATGGGCAGTCAAAGCTGTGTGACCAAAGGCACAGTATGGATTGAAACAACACTGTGAGGGAGAGAGAGAACACTGGCAGTTCCTTTCTGTGGGAGGTAAATTCTTGCATAGTCTCCTTGCACCCCACTTCATCTAATTTAGCTGTAAGTTCACTTCACCCCATAGGTGAATGGCCCTTTAAGGGTTTCCTTTAGCCATCTTATTTTTCAGTTAGTAGTGTTTGACCAAGTTGCCGTTAGCTGAGCATCCCACTCTCATAATGGAGACCGGAAGAAAGGGGTCCAAAGTCAATAGTAAATCAAAGTGTAATCTGTGCTGTTTATCATGACATCTGTAGATATGTCATCTTGCGTACCAGAGCACAGTCCTGGATGGGTCTTTGCAGTTTTATTGTTTTTTGCCACATGATTAAGTAAGGACACAGTTAACTGCTATGATGGCTTGAACTCTGGCTTTTTCAAATGTGATGCAGGCTTCCAGTTGACATAGTGTGTGCCTTGTTGTTTTTCCATTCTTCAAGGTGTATTTATTTGTTTGCATTCAATTATTTCCTCTTTTAAAGGACTTCCTTAAGCTGGCCTTGGATGTGCCAGGCTTTTGTAGTTCCATATGCAATGCTACAGTTATGCAGTGAATTTTGTAAAAATTCCAGTTTACAATATAGGAACAGTGGCTGAGGACTCACCAGCTACATATGAAACTGTATGAAGGCACCATATCATTGTAGACCATTTGTTCTCTTGGTTTGGCTGATGGCTTTGTTTTCCTGTTTGTTTTCTCCTAATACCTGAAATATAAGCAAGCTACTGGAGTCAGGAAGGACTCTACATGATAAATGCACCCAGCCATTTTCTGTATTTCCATAACTGCCCCCTTTTTGTCATCTGTCACACGGTGCTACATTTAGGATAGTAATACCCCGCCCCAAGAAAATAATGGGAATAAGAAATCACTCTGAGATGGTACGTTCCCTTCCTCTTGCCTCTAATATTGGTGATCCAGTTCTCACCTAACGGTTTCTGATGTTGTCTGTATAAGTGGCATTGTTAACCTGTTAGTTACCCGACTAGCATGACAGGAGAGCATAACACTGGTCAAGAGAATAGGACCAAAAAAATCTCAAATCTGTTAGCAGTCTTTTACCATCACCACTGATGTGAAACAGAACTACATTAGCAACATCAAAAATGGCATCATTTGTACTGTAGCGAGTTGCATCTTGGATACAGAGTTTAGAGATACCTTAGACAAAATAGCTGTAGGTCTTCCATTTAGTTTGTGGGTTCTGTTTTGTAATTCACGTTTATTTTTTTGCAGTAATCACTCATTTTATTTAGTCATTCAGTGACACGGCTGGCTGTGCTATTTAGAAAACAGGCCTTTTAATGTACATGTCAGTCTATTACTGATAGTAGAATTAGAATAAAAATGGTAAAAAGTATAATTACTCTGGAAAATTCAGTTAGTCCATCAGTGGATACACACAGGACAGGAAAACCATGACACTATCTGGCATCTGCTGAGTTGCTGACGTGCACGTCTTGATCTGTTTTTCATTTATCATTCATGCACGCACAGCAGAATTGTAGCTGTTACAATACGGCTAGGATGTAGTTGAGACGTTAAAGCTTTTGACATTGAATCAGTATAATAAAACTGTAAACCAATCAATTTCAGAGGATTACAAAGGGATCACTGTACATTGCATTTGACACTCTTTATTGTATTTTATATATTTTTTTGTCAGTTTGCTACTGTTGAGCCAGTTATGATTTTGCAACGAAGCACTGTTATCGGTTATGAACAAACTACTGACAGGGCAGATAAAAATCAAAGGCTGAAGTGATCTGTCTAGCTTTCACATTGCTCTATAGCATCAGCATGATTATTTTATATACGCTGAGTGCAAACCTACTTGAAATGTACCATAATGGGTAATTTATCAAGCTTTCCAGATGTGTTCAGGACCTGTTTAAAGCAATAGTGCTTTTTTGTGATGACCCTGCCTCCCCCAACAAAAAATGTCCATGGGTGTACATTTATTATTCTAGCTTTTTCTGTCTCAACTGTTTTTAATCTGCATATGCATTGTCTTGCTGTATTTTTGTACTGCATTTAAGTAGCAGACCGGCCCTGTGAGACTGTGGTTGATTAAATTACTGTATAAATTTGGACTATTCCTTTCCTGAACGGGGGTTGGGAAAGGACGTCACATAGACTGTCATGTTAGCACTGCAGGAGAATGCAAGGTGTTGAGCATTGCAGTGTGACATTCTCATTGCCCTCATCTGACACTGCAATCCCCAAGGGACAAAAATCCAGTGCAAGCTGGTGTAACCAGGACTGTCGTATCTTAAAAGCTCAGAAGCATTTTATTTGGACATCCATCATCATGAAAAGTGGAGGGCACATAAGTCTGTGAGAAAGCAAGTCATTGTAAGCATATGTGGGGTAAAGGGAGTGCTGGAAAGGCTAAAGAGGAAGCTACTAATTAAAAAAGCAGCTGCAATTATTCAAAAAGCAGACTAAAGATTAATATATTCATTAGTGAAATGATCGATATGTGACCTTTTTCAAACACAAGGGCCAGTGTAAATTTAATATATATGGACAGCTTAGAGTAGGAAGTCAGACTTTTTTTTGATAATGGGAAGAAACCAGAGTACCTAGAGAAAACTCATGCAGAGACACGTAGACAGTAACCAGAGGTCGGGATTTAACCTAGACTATGGAGCTGTAAAACTGTTTGTTTGTCCCATTATGTTATTACTTTTGCATATGACTGTGTTCATTCAAACACCTTGCTTGGCTTCTGAGTCACACTTGTATTACAACAGCACTGTGTTTATATGGTACTAGTATTATAGGTTCATAGGTTCATACTAGGCTATCTGCCGTAGGGCATTTATAAGCCTAGCCATTGTGTGTTTGGCTTTCGCCACCCATTTTAAATTAATTTTGCTATGCCCTTTTTCGAGGTTAGTATACTGTGCCTCTGTCTAACAGTGACACAGAAGTGATACCCGGGGTAAACCTACGATCTCCCATCCACTCATCAAGATTCCTCTTGAAGAGAGTCAATGAGGGACTCTGCCTAACCTGGACTGGGATTTTATTCCAGAGTGAAGGGAGCCTCTGGGTTATGAATCTGTCCCTCCAGCATGTCCTATTTATTTCAGTGCTGAGGTTCAAGTCTCTCGAGCGCGTAGCTCAATGGGATTTGGATTTTCTAAGGTGCAGCATGTCCATTAATTCCGGGTTGGACATGGCTTCATACGTCAGGCACAGATCGCCTCTGAGCAGCCACTGAGTAGAGCTGGAGTTTCTTTAACCGGGCAGCATATGGCATCTGTTTGAGCCCTTTGATCCTCTTGGTGAGGTACTTTTGGGGTCTTTCCAGTTGCTGCAGGTGTCTGGTAAGGTACATCCCAAAAGGGGCATTGTACTCAATTATGGGCCTGATGAGGGATGAGTAAAGAGGCACGATGACCTCCCCTGATCTAGATGTGAATCCCTTCATGATTAGGTGGGCTATATAAAATGTTTTTCTAACCACTTTGGCCACATGGTTGTCAAATGAGAGATTGCTATCAACTTGGGTCCCCAGGTCCCTAATTACTTCTTCTGTACTTAATGGATTACCACCTATGTGGTAATTTGTGGGCACTTTGTTTTTGCTAAAGGGGATGACGACTTCCTTGGCGTTTAGCTTGAGGCCATGGCTCTGGCACCAGTTGTCTGTTTCTATGAGGCCCTTTTGGAGGATGCTTGTGTCGGCTGGAGAGTTGATTATGGCGCCCAGTTTGCAGTCATCTGCGAACTTGGTCAGCCACAGTCCTTCCATGTTGGCCTGTACCTCCGAGAAATATATACCGAACAAGAGAGGTCCCAGGACTGAGCCTTGTGGGACGCCACTTGTAACTGGTTTGGAGTCTGACATGGCTCCAGCAATTCTAACCATGTGGGTTCTGTCCTTGAGCCAGTTTGCAACCCATCTAGTGACATAGGGGTTTATATTTAAGCTGGTGAGCTTATCTATAATGCCCAAGTGGGGTATTGTATCAAAGGCTTTTGCGAGGTCCAGGTAGGCTGTGTGGACCACCTTCCCCTCGTCAATGGCCTTGGTGACTGTTTCAAAGAAATCGGCCAGGTTTAAGAGGCAGGATCTGCCCTTAACAAAGCCGAACTGGGTAGGATACAGTGTCTGTAGGTCCCCAATATCTTTATTTATGAGGTCCATGATGATCCTTTCAATAGCTTTGCAGACCAAGCTAGTCAGGCTTATAGTTTCCAGGATCTGTTGAGGCACCACCTTTGTGGAGAGGGACCACTGTTGCTGTACGCCACTCTTTGTGTACATATCCTGTAGTAAGGCTGAGATTGAACAGAAGTTTTATGTTTGGGTTTAGCTCTTCTTGGAGTTCATGTAGGACGCAGCCCGGGACACCATCTGGTCCCATTGATGCTGTGTTTTTTGCTTTGGAGAGGGCGGCTCTTACCTGAGCATCTGAGATGTCAGGGGGGCAGCACTCTGCTGGGATAGATATTTGCCCTTTTGGTGGGGAGGGGGGGAGAAGTTTGCGCTGAACCTGTCAGCTAGGATGTTGGCAATGTCTGTGGGTTCGGTGTATTTTTTGTCATTTTGGAGTAATTCTGAGCATATCCGGGAATTCCCACCCAGGTTCCTAACATAACTAAAGAAAGCCTTGTGGTTATCCTTAGTGTCCTGAGCAATTTTTCTCTCGAAGCTAGCCTTCGACGATTTTATGAGTGCCCATAGTTTTTTGCTAATACTGATCAGAGATGCCTTCCCTTTTTGGGATTTTGCTCTATCATGTAGTAGCTTCCTCCTTCTATTGTATAGTTTGTTTATGGCTGGGGTCCACCAGACAGGACGTCTGCCTTTGGAGGATTAGGTCTTGGTTTTATTTGGGATTGCATGATCCATGCATTCCTGAAGGTGTTCATAAAATGCGTTTATAAAGGATTCTGCGATCTGGGCCATATTTTCCACAGGCCCGGGGGCTTTGAAGGATTCCACCTCAGTTTTGAGGAGTGTGAAATTTGCTTTAGAGAAGTTTTTCACTGTGGTTTTCTGGGCAGGGGGTGGGGTCAGGATGTGAATATCCAGTGAGATTAGTTTATGGTCTGATCTTACCAGTGAGGGATACACTTCTGGTCTGGAGCATAGAGTCCCCATGTTGGTGATGATCAGGTCCAGTATGTTTTCCCCTGTTGTGGGAGTGGTAACAAGTTGTTCCATAGCATTTGAGTTTATAAATTCTAGGAACTTTTGGGCTAGGGTGTTGGAGCTAGAGTAATGCTCCCAGTCTATGTTTGGGTAGTTGAAGATACCCAATATGATGGTGTTTGGAGAGACCTTCATATTCTCCAGTGTTCTCAGGAAAGCCAAGTGGGGTTCCTGAGTTTGGAAGGGTGGTCTGTAGCAGGCTACAAACTGAAAGGCAGTTTTTCCCACTGTTAGTTGCACATGGATGGTCTCCGATGCTTCGTGCAGTGCCACTAACCTGGAGGTGTGGGTATCTTTGAATATGGATACTTCCCCTCCTTTTGTGGTTCGGTCTGAGTTTTGGGGCCGAAAAGCATGGTATGAGGTATAACCTGGTAGTGCTGGGGTGCTCTCGGGAGCCTTGAACCAGGTTTCTGTTACTGCACAAATATCGATGTTCGCCATGCTAAGGAGAGTTTTGAGTGAATGCATCTTGAGGTTTGGACTTCTGGCGTTGAGTAGCATTACTCTTAGTTTCTTATCCCTTGTGATACCTATGGAGGTGGGTTTGTCTTTTGAGCCTTGCCTAAAAAAGGCACTATGGGGGTAGCAAGAGCCTTTGCCAATATCCGAAAGCCCAGGGGTGACAGGTGCAAGCCGTCCCTAGCAAAGCATCGTGGCTTGTCAAGCATGTCATCCCAGGCTGACAGGCATTGGATCCCCTTTGAATGATACCAATACTTAAGCCAATTGTTGAAATTGATCATCTTGTCTTATAGGTTCATAGGTTCATAGGTTAGTACTAAGCTAACTGCTCTTGCGAGCCATTTTAAGCCTAGCCCAATTATCCCTTGTGAGACTCAAACCCTGCACCTTGTGTTTGTAAGGCAAACACCTTAACCATTAGGCCACCCTCCCAACCCAGTCTTCATATTGTGGCATCATTCTTGGTGAGGGTAAGATGCTACTCAAGGTCAGGGTCATACCGGCCTGGGCTACATGCTCAGAGAGCTCCTCTATGTCTCTTTTCATATAGTCCAGCGAGGTACGTCTCAGGTCATTCACACCAGCATGGACAATGACCGAGTCATATTTGTACTTGCCTTGGAGTGACCTGAGTGCTTGTGTTATGTGGCGGATCCTAGCGCCCGACAGGCAGCTCACTGTGACCTTCTCCTTGTTCAGCTTGGTGAGCGGGACGTCAGTGTGCCTGACGATAGAGTCACCTATTACAAGTGTATCAGTTGTGTTGTTTAGCCTTAAGGGCTGTGACTGTTCGGCACACTGGCTTTGTGAGCTATGTGTTGCACGTGTTTTGTTTTGGGGTAGCGGTTGCTTGGGTGTCTGCTTTGGAGGTCTCTGCTGCTTAGGCAGATTTTTATTTAGAGCCTCCAAGTATGTTTTTGTGTGTTTGTGTTTGGTTTGCTGTTGTGGTAGGTCTATGTGAGACTGGAATTGTAGTGAGTGTGGTTTCCTTCTCCTCCTGACTGGTTACGCCAGTACTGAGTTGAGAGAGCTTAGCCTCCAGTTTGGCTATATGGTTGCATCTCTCACATGTGTTGTCATTTGTTGGGAGGTGGAGAGGGTTGTCTGTTTACATGAGGCAATTGTAACATTGCCTCAAGATTCCCAGATTCACCAGTTGGACCGGAGAGGAGATTGACAAACTGACCTTTGGACATGCTAGAATAGTACTGGGAATTGCTTTATAATTGAAAAAAAGGGCCAATGGGGAACAAGGTACTCAAGGGGAGTTTGTGAGGGTGTAGTGCTTTTAATTTTTTAGTGCTGACTTATATAATTGCTTTAGTGATCAAGTGCCAGGTAACTTAAATGCAATGTGTTACAGGTAACTTAAATGCAAAAACGACAAACAGTAACTTTCTTTCAAGTGAAACAAGGAAATAAGTACAGTAAGCAATGCGGATATCACTAGGGATCCACAGAAGCGCTGAAAAGCCGCGTTTTAGGTGGAATTAGCGTTTCAGGGAAATAACAAGCAAAATGACTAACTCCATATAACTGTAACTCCAGGGCTGTGCATTCTTATGCAGCATTTTCTTTATTGAGGGAGGTCACACACTTAGTTTTGCCCCCAGAATGGTGCCATTAAATGGTAGTAGACCTTATTGAATAAGTAATGAATTACCGCTAGAAGCTTTATATTTCTTTTTTGTTTTTTTATCCTCCTCTTGAAAGAAGAACACTGTTATGAGCTTCCTACCACTAATATTCAAACTATATGTTACAGTTGTCCATGATTATGTGCTATCAAGTAACATCAGTAAAGCATTTGTTTTTTTCTGTTAATGTCAGTTTATCAGTAGTCCTTAACTTCTGGCCATACAGACTGATGTTTGACAAATATTTGAGGCTCAAAATAGTGATGTGACAAGTTTCAGAAATGCATTGTTGAAAAAATGAACTTTAAGTCACAAACGTACCGTGGTTTGACTCCCTTTTTTTGGTGGTAATGTGTTGTTGAAGTAGTTAATTGTTGCTGCAGTAAATCTCTGTTCCAACTTGCATGCTGACAGCATTCAGATAATTGGTTCATGAAAATCTGGGTCATTTTCTTCTGAAGTTTGGGATCTCCACAGCTCCTATGCATTCATTATCTTTGTGTGCTTATGTTTATTTTTATTTGTATTGTTTTTTTTTGGGGAGGGGGTTGTTAGGCTACTACACAACAGAACCAGCCAGAAAAATTCACATATTGCATTCATTTCTTCTGTTGTCTTTTTGAAGGTTATGTATTTTTTTTTTTATCCAAGCTGTCATGGTTTTTGTTAAACTAATGAATGAGAATAAAACTTTACGATTTGGAAAAAGTTAGTCTTACAGATTAAACCACCCGAAAGGTCAAATGCACTGTTTGATTCTTATGTTTAAGAGAAATGCTAGCTCACTGACTTCTACATTCCTTTCAGAGGGAGACGCTTTGGACACGCTACTTAATATTATATGGTCGAGGTTGAGTAGGGTGAAGAATTATTCAGCCAAATTCAGTAATTAAGTTAGCATGTGCAAATTACTTTCTTCATTTGTAGGTTATAGCCACATTTTTGACAAGTATAATTTCAGCTCTTCTTTAAGATACAGTAAGTTACTAAGTGATTATGGGCAAAACTAAGTATATGTTATGTAGAGTATTAATGGAAAAAAAATTTTGCAAATTGCTATGAAGTAATGTAGACTGGTTTAGCTTTAGGCAAAGATGAGGAGTGCTGGAACATTTCACAGACTGTCTGTGATGGTTAAAACAGCAGCTGCATGTTTTTGCCCTTATTAGGACTTGTGTGCATCACAGCAATATTCCTGTATCCTTAAGGAGGGGGCCATATAGCTCCATGGTAGCAGTTCTATGGACCACACCAAGAATTAAATAAAATGTTGTGGATACAAGGATCTGTAAGCACACATACCCAGGCAGAAGATCATGTGGGTAGCAGTGGTATGAAACTTATTTTTCAGAAGAATCGAGTACAGTACAGTATGATGCATTTTGGTTATTATGTAAATCAAGATAAATCTTTCTTTGAGTCAGGATCTTCACTGTCAAATGGTCTTGCAAACTAGAAAGCTGTTCTGTAGTCATTGTCATAGAATTTTCAAAGGCTGAAAATTAAAACTAGTCACAACATCCCCTACATTTGGTTATGTTAGAATCGGTCTTAAGTAACATCCTCTTATGTCTACTCTGAGTAGAGACACTTGCTCCATGGGAACACTGCATTTGTTTGCACTGTGTATGAATTTTATGCTGTGGGATAAAAAAAAAATGTATACAAATTGGATCATGCACAAAAACCATGTCAGATTTTCTGTATTTCTTTTTCTGTCATTAGAACCTTTCAGAATGTCTAAGACCTTCTTCGGTTAACATGTGGAAATTTTTTTTTTGTTTGTGGTATCCTGCAACTAACAATCAACTCACACTTCCCCTACTCCCAAGTTCTTGATTCATTCATTGGATCCACTGGGGTCCACCATAGTCTCTCCAGGGCTCATCCCAACTCATGGCTGGGGCCAGTGAGGAGCTCAAGAATCCTTGGTCATTGTCACACTGCTGTCAGAATATGTTTCTTCATTGCCTTTCTTTCCCCACTCCTTGCATGCACCCATGCATTTTTTTGGATGGACATGTAATGGGGTGTGCTGGTATCTTGCATGCACCCATGCATTTTTTGGATGGACATGTAATGGGGCATGCTGGTATATTGCATGCACCCATGCATATTTTCGATGGACATGTAATAAGGTGTGCTGGTATTTTTCATGCACCCATGCATATTTTGAATGGACTTGTAATGGGGCATGCTGGTATATTGCATGCACCCATGCATTTTTTGGATGGGCATGCTGGTATAGTGCACGCACTGCTAGTATGTTACACGCACCCATGCATATTTTAAATGGACATGTAATGGTGTGTGCTAGTATATTACACGCAACCATGCATAGTTTCAGTAGACATGTAATGAGGCGTGCTGGTTTATTGCATGCACCCATGCATGTTTTGGATGGAATATTACATCACCATCACAGTGACTCCCTTATACAGTGATTACCTGCATATACCCATCCTCCACTGGATACCTACCCTCTGAGTGTGCCAGAGTTCACATCTTCTTATGCCAGCTTTTGAGACATGCAAGCAGTTAATTTGAACCAAAGTCAGCTGGGCTATAGTTGGGGCTTTACCTTCTACACCCTGGTGCTGCTTATTCTGGAAATAAAATGGTTGCAGCTTACATGCATTTGGACATTTTCATTGTGCTTTCCATTATGAAGACTGAAGTCACAACAGCCGACTTAATACCATGTTAATCAGAACCACAAACAGGAATGCATACTTAAGTCAACATGTATGGGGAAAAAATGTGTGTGTATATATATATATATATATATATATATATATATATATATATATATATATATATATATTGTTTTCAGGAGGGACAGGCCTTACCTGCCCCACCCAATGCTGTATCCTACAGTGTAAGCACAAACATTCATATTCCCGGCACCTTACTGCTAAAACAGTGTTACATGACTCCATTTAAAAATAAAAACACTATTTCTAATTAAAAAAAATCCACAAAATATATGCAATTAAATGTAGAAACAGAAAACCACTCTAACATCAAAACCATCCTGTAGCACTTAAAGAAGAAAATCAGATCTAGTTATTCAAGAAAAAAAAGACAAAAGCAGAGGCAGTCATTGGAATTGTTTCACCCAGCAGTTATAGAGACAAAAATACCAGGATTCATGAGCAAAAGGGAGAGCAATATGGAGTAAAGATACCCAGACTGTTTCAACAGTAGGATCAACAGCACTAGTAAAAGCAAATTTACAAGTGTACTTAAATATGCTACCAGTACATGTTAACCCCCTGTATGAACTGCAGAAGGAGGCAATTATGGAGACACTGCAGGTTTGGATAGCATTGAAGACTGAAGCAGTAATTATTTCATTATCTCTAACTGTACCCTGATGTTAGGAATGGGATCCATTCGTGAGACAGTATTGGAAACCCAATACACGTGCTGAAATTTAAAAAGTGCATACCATATATTAATACAATATCCATTATCTGTTTATATCCTGTTTGAAAAAAACGTGCTAACTTGCCTTCATTTAAATAATACATGATCACATGAAGACTTGCTGTGCAGTACCTGTAAACAGAAAGCCTAGCCAGCCGCACACTATGTTGGTGCTATGGTGAACTTAGATTAGGAAGGCACTACAGCAGTGTTTGGTTTCACTGCAACATTCCAGCAGTGGCCACTTAGGTAACACAGCAGGAAAGAAGTTTTCAAAAAGTAACAGAATTGTACATATCTGACACTGCAGAAGCATTGTATGTTGTACATGCCGGTTACCTCATTATCTTGTTTAAAATTATTTCATTATAAATAGAGATATATGGTGTCACAATAACTAAAGCATTCCCTTTGTCACACACATTCAACAGGAAGCAAATACACAGTGGTTCAAGGACACTATTGTCTGATTAGGTCAAGCATCTTCAGTCAGAGGTCAGGGGGGCAGTAGTGTTTGCCAGAGATCTGTGTTAGGTCCTCTTTTGTATGGCAGTTTTGTCCGACCTCACAAATGATGACAGTGATCTGTGCTTAACCAGATTTGATAACGGTTGTAAGTTATGTGATCTCTGCTTAACCCGATTTGATAGCGGTTGTAAGTTATGTGATCTCTGCTTAACCAGATTTGATAACGGTTGTAAGTTAGGCATAGTAGTCTAGTCCCTTGATTATACATACACCCTTCAAAATGATTTAATCAGCACCAAGTACACAGAAAAAAGACTTAATCTAAATGCCAAGAAATCCAGTATCATCTGTTTTGGGGAAACAGCAAATTAATACAAACACTGAGTTGATGACATCCTGTTTTCAAGTGACGCAGTGGTTAGATATCTGGACACCTGGGTAGCAAGTTCCTTCTCCTTTGATCATCATGTGGCTACTGTGGTCAAAAAATTCCTTCCATGTTTTGCAACTGTTTACCAAATGCATCTCTTCTAAGTCCAAAGAAATCGTTATTCATTTTTATTCTGCCCTAGTCAGACCTGTTCGAGTATAATTCACCCTTAAACACATCTCTTACTAGACATATTAAAAGAACTTGAAAAGCAGCAGATGTGCCTAATAAAAAGGAACTCTGGTATCAAAAATCACAACTACCTGGAGGGACTTGAATACATGTCCCTGTATTTTGCACCCTTAGACCTCTGAGGGGGAGATCTGTGCTCTTAGGGGTCCAGATTTTACCTAATGGACATTCTGACACAACAAATTTGCAGTAAGTTCTGCATCCTGAGCATGGATAGCGCTTCCTAAGTTCCAGGGAACAGTACCTGTCAAGCATCCAGATATACTGGTAACTGTGAGAATTCTGTATTTGTTTATAACCTCTTGTAGATGATAGGACGCTGGAGTTAGTTGAGCTCCTAGTAACATTGAATAAAATTATCACGTTACAGCCAGTTACAGAACCCCACCTATGGCCCCTTCAGAGCATGCAGAAAATCTTGGTCAATTAGAAAGTTTAAACATAGAATCAGATACCTTTCCCATAGATTACTTCAGTTATAAGCTGAAATAAATATACTGCTGACAACTATGCTCCAAGATTTCTGGACTTCGTAAATGCCAGTTCAGTTGACCAAATTGTACCCCTGCCCACCAGATGTCATTTTCTAGATCTTGTCCTCAGATGTTTTCCCCAGCTGTACTACTCTGATTATGACTCTTTGAAAGTGATTATACTCTACTTGTTTGGCCTTTATTGCAAATTGTAAAAGTCCTGTACATGCATCTTATTTTTTGTTTTGCTGCTAATGACATTATACTCCTGTGTATTCTCTTTACAATATTTATTTATTTTTTGTTTTTTTACATAATTGGAAACCTCACTACCTTTGTACTTTTTCTTTCTTCTAGGCCGAGACAAATTGGTCATTTGTGGTCAGTTTTCTACCACAGTTAACAAATTTTGATAAAATAAAATAACTGTCCCATCACTAGTCAAGGTTGATCATTTTACTGTAATGTTTTTCTGGAAACCTGCTTTGCAACTCCCAAAACTTTTCTGCAAGCCTAGTCACTCACTGTTTACGAAGCTTATTGATGATCACAAATGGTACAACTCCACAGCAAACCTTATACCCGAGGTTGTGGCTTGCTTCTGTGAATTGTAGTCACTGTTATATTTATTGTGCATACCCGTCTAATGGAAGCGTAATGGCACATTTATAATTAAATGCATAAGGTGCAATACCAAATTCAGCAAATTATAAAAGAAAGATAAAGCTCCTGGGCATCTTTAAAAGAGGTCTGCTTCATCACTGTAAAAAGGGTTTAAAACTTATAACCAAGTCCTTGAAGCTTACCATTTAAAACATGCGCAGTTGACTATGAGCTTAGGCTTTCAACCAATTCAGAAGACTGCCGTAAGGTCTCCTTCAGCTATAGTAAGAGCTTAGAGGTAACCAACTTATCTCTATGGGTGTCTCCTTCCCTGGTTACAGGGATATTGCTAATATTCTTATGGACAAATTCTCTTTCTGCTTCATCCTATTCCCCCTCATACCTCATCTCCTGGAATGACTACGGACCAAGCCCTCGTGTCATTTTTCAAAGTTAAAATTACTAATACCATGGGCCCTGGCAATATCCCTGTATGTCTTCTGAGAAGCATTAAGACTCACCTATCAAAACCCCATCCTTTAGCTGTTCAGTCTGTGTCCATGAGTTGTGGAGAACAGCTGTTGTGGTGTCCATGAGTAAAAGTGGCACCTCTACTCTCCCTGGCAGTTTCAGGCCTGTTAGTCTTACTTGTATGTCTACGGCTTTGGAACGTGTGTTTGCCGAATTAATCAGGGATGTAGGTGGCCTTATCTCATTGCATACAGTTTGGCTATGTAAAAGGAAGGTATTGTACATTAAACCTAGTTGAGTTCTTTGAAAGGGTTACTGATGCCTTGAATAAAGGGTATACACACCACATTTCCTACTTCAAACTTGCCAATGCCTTTGACACTATCCTCCTTTTGGGATTATTGAATAACTTTCCCAACTCAGCATTAACTGGTGCATACTTTGCTGGATAGGTACTTGGCTGTCTGATAGAACTCATACTATTAAGTTCAGGTTATTTGTTCTAGACAGAAAAACATCACAAGTGTTGTGCTCAGAGTTCTGTCCTGGACCACATCCCTTTTGTCTCGTTTGGCATATACCTCTGTGACAGGAGAGTTGATATGAATGGGCTGTGGCTAACCAAATTTGCTGCTGATTGCAGATTAGCAGTGGTTATCAAATCAAATTTTGGTACTCAAATTGTCCAGCAAGGGCTAGACCAAACGGACCTTTTTTTTTTTTTTTTTAAGACCTTTATTAACTCACAATTTAAACAGAGGACATAAGTACTCGTATGTTACTAGAAAAGAAAGCAAACCATAGTGACATTTTTTTCATCATTTTTATGCAGTACATGTTTTTCAACAATATTCATTCAGTCCAGCATTATACAAAATTGCTCGATTCCCGCTTTCACTTAAACCTCACGCCTCTGCCTGAATGTTGTTCTGCATGTATCATTTCCACAAATCCCATTTATTTTCTATGTAATTTGCTTCTTCCATTTTCTAATGAACCTACCTCAAGTTCTTTTATTTTCTTTATAATATTCAGTACTTCAGTTACAATAGGTTTAAGTCTTGATTTCCATTGTTGTAATTGCCTTTTTGGCTGCCAACAGCATTAAAGTTAATAAGGTCTTACTATGTCTAGGCAATGCTCCTGTGAAATATAATTTCTATCCAGTCTAACCCTGTTATTGTATTTTGGGAAATATGTAAGTTTTGTCTGGGTTCCTACTACTGAAGTCACATATTCCTTTTCAAATTTACCCACTCTTGTAATATTTTCACTTCTATGTCCGCATGATGCATCCTCATTGCAAATTAAGTTCCAGTCCCCTCCCATAAGTAATAATCCCTGCTGAAAGCAAATTTGCCCCAAAATTCTATTAAGCTGCATAATGTTTTTTGGGTGAAATGTAAGTATATGCCAGAGTAACCCTCTTCCCTTACCAACAGTCCCTTGTTATAACAAATCTACTAGTATTTTATTTTTTCATCGTCTTCTAATAAAACTTCTTTGACGATCAGTATTATTGCTCTCTCTTTCCTTTGTACCCGATATTCTAGTGAATGTCCACACTAAAATCCTTTGTCAAGTTCACGTGCTTATTTCTGTCCAAATTTGTCCCCTGCAAAGGTAGTTTTTGCATCCTATTTTAATATAATTTTTTTCTGTATCTGTAAGTACATTTATATTTCACGGTAATATAAACAGAGTAGTCATTATGATAGAAAGCTATGACTCCCACCTGTGACACTTGAGAGTACTTTTGAATGTGCATTTCCAACTTTTGTTTTACATGCACAGACTTTGTCAGCCTGATCTCTTGTGCAGTTGCTTCTTATCTCTGTTGGAACCTGGGACAAATGTTTCAATTCTTTTTACTTTGAAGTAAGTTCACAAAGAAAAAGATAAATAGGTTTTCTTACCTCCCAGTCCTCTTTTAACTTCTAATAAATGCACAAAACTCTGTACATTTTCAAAAAATGAAATTTCTCTCTGAAGACAGGAGCAGCTCCCATAAATCATTGGCAGGGCCAACAGGAATTAATAGTTGTAAAATTAAGTTTACCCTGCTAAAGTGATTGTTACAGCTTGTGTTCCTGTTTAACACTGACTGATGTTGGTTCTCTTCTTGTCTGTGTTCTCCTCCCCGATGTGAGAAACAGCTTCCATTATTTTCAGTAAATGCCATCTTTTAACCCTGAGAAGAAATGTACTGTTATATTAAATGCATTAAAGTGTTAAGGCTGCTAGGGAGATAACTAGGATTCACTTCCAATTTTTTTAAACCATTGGCAAACCATCTTAGAATCCTGTTTTAGTCGGATGTCCTCAGTTACTATATTATCTGTCAGATGCATCACTAGCAAGCCAAATGCTAGTAAATCAATTTTAAAGGGGTTTTGAATCATTGTTTAAAGTTGGTCTGAATTAGTAGAAACGATTGTCATCTGCCAGCATTTCATTTTCACGTGTCAGTACCTCATCCAGAATGGTTTCACCTTTTCACCATTGAACTAACTTTACTGAGTAGCTTTAGGTCACTTACCATGACATATGTGAGAATATACCACCGGTGTACATCGTACTAAACAGCTCAACTTCCAGAGGTTTCAGAAGTCCCTGCAGAGGGCCATCCTGCAAATACTGTGGACATCATAGGACACAATGCAAAAAGTGGATAAGTGTCAACACCATCTTTATTTCTGAATTTTTTTTTTCTATGATGAGTGTTCAAAACTATATCATTTGATGTTGTCCAGATGACCTCCAGGGATACAGTAAGCAACCATTTTTGGATTATTCTTCCTACCTTAGTAGACTGCATCATCATATTGTTGACAACCTGATTAGATCTGTAACTTGGAGATCATTGTAACGCCAGCATGTACAAGAAAGGTCACCAATAAGTGTGTTTGTGGCTAACGCACTCCACTGAAAGATTTTCAGGTTCAGTGTTTTCTGCCTTGGGCTATCACATAACATATTCATGTGTAAGCTTTAGGCTTCTTTTTAAAAAATGACTATAAAGGACAAAAGTATTGAGTGCTTTGTTAGAGCACAAATAAGCATTGCTTTAGGAAAAGGAGGTGCTCTCCTTGTGACTGGGGGAAAGCGGCCTTCCACATGAATGAGCAGATTTTGTTCTCTCTAAAAAGTGAAGTAAATAGTACCTGTAAACGTAACCACAGGCAAATAAAATAAGGCCTTTGTTTTTCCACCATGTCTATAGCAGTGTGAGAGCATCATCTCTGCAGATCCTCCCTGACATGTACTTCCATCACATCACTGATGGACTTTGAAGGTTATGAAAGTTGACCACAGGAGTCTGGCATCCCATTCTTTCTAGGTCTCTCAAGAAATAGAGTTAGTCCCTAGACATCAGCAGATTATCAAGGAGCTCCTTGTACAGTGAGGAGCCCCTCTACTACGCTTTCAACTCTGATATTTGGTAAGGGGCCTGTGAATAAAATGACCTTGTCATATTTGAAAAAGAAATCTAGGCAGGTTGAGCTTCCCAAGCTGCACCTGCAAATGCATGGTACAGGATACATGTTTTATAGCAATCACCTGATGAATCTTTTTTATCTCTTGGATAGCCTGCCCATGGAAGAAAAGTTGAGAACCATTCCTTAAGTTCTTGTCCATCTTTGTGTAAGTGAAAAAGAGAAATTAATGTACTTTGTCCAGGTGCGTCCATCATGTTATACAATAAGTCTCTATCCACAATCCCTTACCAAGGATTTATCTTTTCGGGAAACATTAAAAATAGTCTGAGAGCACATCAGAATTTTGAGGGAGAGTCACATAACTGTCAGTGCACCATGGGTACTACCTTAACTTGTTGGGGATTGAATAATCCAGATCAGTGTCTGTTCCTCCATATGAGGATGCCTTTGAAGCACTTTCCTTCATCTTTGCTCGCAGCCATTCACAGCCACAAAGCTTGAACATTTTTAGCAGGTGGAAGAAAAAATTTAAATATCTTTAGAAGAACCAGGAAGCAGTTTCTGCCATTATTTCTTTTGCTTTGTCTAGATCAAAATGACTGACTTTGACATAATCAAGACTGATTTCCTGATTTTTGAAGTATCTTAGTTTGAGATATTTTTTGGTTGTGTTATTTTTTTCTCTCATCCTGCTGTATTACTGTATTTTGGCTTATAGTACATGTCTTATGTAGTTTGAGACATCTGTGGAAAAGAGAATTCATTTTTGAAAATTATGATCTTCATGTTGGGTGATTGTGGTGTGTGACTCTTAGTAAGGAGAGGTAGTGAAGCCCCTCCCACATTTTAATTGTTTATGCCAATTCATTCTGCAAGTACATATGTATTTGCAACTGCAATCGAGGGGAGAGGATGCCGGTATGCTCCTGAGGTGGCCCCACACAGGGAGGAGGGGAGGGTGTGTTCACTGCCAGGACGGTGCCCTCCTCCCACATGACATCACCTCTGAGGTGCGGTGTGGATGGTACCATGACACGGGTGTTCACTGTCTTCCCTTTGTGGTGAGGCTGCAGAGGCTCATCTGGGTCCCTTTTTGAGCAGACAAGAAACTCCCTCTGTGGCCAGAGTTGACAGGAGGGGGGCTGCCCTGGTTAACGCACCTGAAATCATGGGCTGCATCCTGCTGGCCTCCACTGGGGAAGAGCAGGGTGATAGGGTGAAGAGAGGTGTCCATTCTGGGACTTCAGTGTTAATGATCCTTCCGCAGGTTCACCTAAGGAAACCTTGTTACAACTTTTGCTTATTGTAGATGGTCAGTTTTGATCATCATCTTGGCACACCGCTGGGGTTGTGACCGACTCCAGCAAGGTCAGTCCAAGGACCTCACTAAACCATCCAATCAGTAGTAGCAATGCATGGTGTGTATAAAAGGCAAGGACTTGATCAATGCGAGCTTAAGACATGCACTTACTGGGAATTCCTTGTTCATGGGGAGTAATTGCAATCTCTGGTCCCTACCATGTTTGGGGTTCAGCGGACTACTTTGACCTATAGGTCAAGGGAATACACTTACTCAGCTATTCAGTGTAGTGTGCATGCAGTCCAGGATATCTAAGAGCATCACGGACCTGTTATTCCTCAATCTTGTGTGACTGAAAGCCACTTGTCCCTCTAAGAAGTCAGACACGAACACATGGGACTGCATAACTAGTTAACATGGTGCAGTCTCATTCACTGTTGGAATTAACCAGATAAATTGCTTCACCAGAATGGCTATGCACCACCATCCTCAAAACTGAGAGAGCTATTAATCTGTCAGTTCTTTCCATGTCCGTGCTGGGTGAGTTTTCGCATGCTGAGTCAAATTAAGCTGGAAGCTCCAGTCCTGGTGGTGCTGTTCAGTCGATTCCTTTGTGTCAACTTTGCAACCAGACTCCCTTCAGAACCCAATAACTTTGGTTTTTCAGAAGCTCTCTGGCAGGTCATGGAAATAATATATTCAGAGCTTTTTGTATACTTGAAATTAAGCATTTCTTGAAAGTGTACAAAGCTATCAGGTTTAGAACTAGTTCTATTCAATCATAAAGTGTATCAAAACTGTGTCCTGCTAGTACTCTACCCATAATAAAGTAAGACACCTTGGAGCAGTTTGTCAAGAATGTCAGTACGTCTGCCACTCTAAACATTAGGGCTGTTAATTGCAAGGCACACATGCCCCAGTCAATTAGACATTATTAAACAGGAGGAAGATATCTGCAAGGAAGTCTGTGATATATTTCAGTTCTCATAGCTAGTAAGCTTGCCATTAAATGCAGCTATGACACAAGTGATGTGCATTATGGTAGCCTTTTTAGGCTTGGTCATGAGATGTTATGCATGGCTAAATATACAGCTCTTGCCGGAGGCTGTCAAAGGGTATATTGTTAAACACTCCCTCAGATAAGGCCCAGCATTATGGGCCTCCATCACAGGTATTATCAGACGGGCCCAGCATTATGAGCCTCCATCACAGGTATTATCAGACGGGGGAGAGTCCATACAACACTCCATGCTACACAGCTCTGTTATTCTCCAGTAGCCATACACAGTAGAAATTTTGTAGGCAGTGGCTATTCCATCATAAACAGTCTCACATCAGATGGTTTAAATTAAATAAAGCATTCAAGTTCAGGTTTCCCTACCAAACAGTGGCTATTTTGTTATAAACAGTTTTGCCCAAAACAGTTTAAAGAGAAAGAGGAGGCATTCAGGATCAAAAAAGCCAGTAAGAGGGTCATGAGAGACCAAAGCAGCCATGTAGGGCAGTGGGTCTCCATCCAGTTGAGAGTGCCTTCTTGTTCTGGCTACATAACTTCTTGTCTAGGAGGCAATCCTTCCCGATTCATATTTCACTGCTTTTGGCTGACATTGTACCAGTAGGTGTGGGAGCTCATAAGCTTAGTGTACAAAATAGCATTCATACCCATCCCTTCCTTCATGGGAATACTTCTTACCCTGTCTCCCAGTGTTCTGACCAAACAAGTTAAAAAAGGAATGCTAGATTTGGCAACCATAGTGACATTTCTTCTCTCAGGACAAGGGCTCTACTCCAGACTATTCTTAGTCTCCAGGGAAAAAAGCAGGCTATCAAGGCCAATTCTAGAACTCTGTAGGTTGAGGACATGCTTGGTGATAAATGCATTCAGGGCACTCTCCTTTTGTCTGTCTCTCTCATTTGCTTCCAGGGTGCTTATGGTCATGCTGGAAGTGAAGAATGCATACTTGCATATCCCCATTTACATGGAAAGTAGACAATTCCTCCAGTTATTGATGTGGGTCAGAGTCTTTCCAGTTAACCTGTGACTTTTAGACTGTCCGCTTCACCCCAGGGTATGTAAAAAAATAGTCATCTTTTCTTTGCACCTGTCTGCGTAACCATACATGGGCAACTGCCTTATTTAGGTAAAGTCCCAGAAAACTATAATGAGGATTTGGAATTACATTGTCTAGTGTTTCACCAGGCTGGGGGATTTCTCAACCTATAGATGTCAAGCCTCCATGTGTCTCATACCAAATGCCTCTTGGGATCCATCTTAAGTAAGCAGAGTTGCATGTTGTCTACTCCAAAACCAAAAATATGCTCAGTCCTTTCTTTTCTAAGGCTGTCACCCTTCCTTCCTTTTCTGACTGCAGGGACTGTCTTGAAATACTATATGCTTCATGTTTTCAGTTTTCTTGGTGTCTCTGGAGAGCCTGTACCTGAGGAAACTGCAGGAGTATCTTTGGCATCTGCAGTGACAACACAACCTTTCTTGAACAGTAATTCAGTCCAATTCCCCAGACAGAGAAAATTTGGTAGTGGATGGTATATGTAACATCCTGTCCAGTGAAGCCCTTTGTCAACTCTAAAGAAAACCAGACTAATTTTGGATCTCTGACTTGTTAGGTACAGATGAGTTCTCTGAGAAAGCAAGTAATTTGGAAAACAGGGACAAAGCCCAAACAAATCATTAGCAAGGAAATGTTGGCCATCATTTATGTGCTTCTGGTCATCAGACTGGCTGTAGACAGGGCAGTGGTGTTGGGGTACATCAGCAGGCAGTGAGTAGCTCTCTTGCTCTTCAGACTAGTTGAGCTGCTTTGGGTTTATCCACCATTGCACATACCATCTTCCATCAACCCAAAATGCCTCTGTGAGTTATCTCATCAGGTTAATAGTAGAAGTTGAACCCAAATATCTTCCTTCATCTTGGTTTCAGGCCTTCCAAAGAATAGACCTGTTTGCCTGTCAGATTCTAGAATTTTCATCTAAGTACTTATCCAAGACAGCTAGAAAAGTGATCACAATTTCATTCCTTGGAGCAAATGTCTTGCGGATGCTATCCTTTTGCCCTTGAATACCCTAGGTGATGAGGAAGGCTGTATAGGACAGACTCATCTCAGTCCTAGCTGCTGTCTTATGGCTGTGATAGTCCCTAGGTTGCTTTGTAAAGAAGCTGAGCAGAAAGTGTAGTAGGACTATGCTGTGCAATGAAAGTATAACAAGGGACTCTAATTCACCAGGCTTAAGACAAATATACCTTGTAGCCTGGTAGAACTTTGATTCTACACTAGACATTTCCTTTCAATGTCCTTAGAATCCCCAGACAGCAGTCATATCTAAAACAAATAAATATACTAACCCAGCGCATGCATAGTTAAAAAGCAAACAAACAAAACAAATTGGTCAGGAATTAAAAACTGATTTGGTAGGGTATTAAAATATACTAAGCATTATTTAAACCTACACATTTAGAAATCATTATAACTATAAACCTTATTTTGTAAGTAAATACACACAAAAATTCATAAAATTGCCAAAGTTAATCAGTAATGAAGTACAAACTACATATGTCCAAACACACATAAATATCCTATTATGTGCATTAAAATATTAAATGCCTCATCAAAAATCCCTTTAAATAACCACAAACAAATAATAAATACATAATTAATATATTTAAAGTTTATCAGCACACATCTTTAAATGGGGGTCAATTGAAATGAAAGTTGACAGAATCTAATACAAAAAAGCAAAATATTTTGAAATCAGAACAGCGATTTACATGCTTAGCAAGCAAGTTACAAAAATCTTTGGTTTTGATCGCTGCAACATGCTCATAAATTCTTTTCAACAATTTTCCTGATCATTTTGCCAACATAATGACAATTACAAGTTTCACATGTGGTTAAATATACCACTCATTTAGAGTTGTACGTGTAGGTACCGTTTGCCCAAATTTGTTTAAGGTGTTTTATAAATGCACCAGATTCCTCACCAATAAATCTACAATATTTACATTGATTACACTTGTAAGTTCATAATATGGTATTACTATAAACTTCATTTAAGTCTGACTTTTGTAAAGTGGTTTTAATATTATTACTATTATTTTTATATATAAATTATGCTTTTTCTCCTATTATTTTCGATAAATCTGTATTACCCAAAATGATTTTTCAATTGTCTGTTAACACTTTTCTTATGGTAATCATATCGATCATGATGGGTAATGGAAAACCTTGACTGTAGGCGCTTTGTACTAAACAGTTTTATTCCAGTTTCATACTGTTCTTCTTGAACCAAACCAAACCAAGCCATCTCTTAAAGTAGGTTTACATTTTACATTCTTTTTCCATATAAACCTCTTTCATAATTCTATCTAATGGTTATTATAGCCTCTTTCAAGAAATAACTCTGTCATGTATTGTGCATCTGAAACATGAGTTTGTCACAAGTTAATCTAGTAAGTCTGATAACTGTCCCCTTACCACATTTGTTTTCATGTGATGAGTGTTGACTTCACTGATGTAAGTACTTGTTGATGACTGTATCTTTTCTGAGCTATCTAAATGAATGATCAAGTCCAAAAATGTGCAATGTTACCATGGTGTCCTTTAGTAAACAACAAAAATCAGTGCTAATATTCATGTAGTCCCAGAATATTTTGAATTCCTTTGTTGTATCACTCCACAAAAAAGAGTAAATCATCAATGAAAAGTCTATAAAATAAACTTTATTAAATATCAGGTGGACTTTAATGTATTGCTGTTCCCACCATGCCATAACAAGGTTGTCAAATACTGGTGCAACTCTAACACAACTGCCACACCTTTCTTTTGCTTGAATTTTTTATTTTTTTATTTTTTGGAAAAGCAAAAGGAAAAAAAAGATTTCTAAAATTAATTCTAAAAATAAATTGTATTGCTGCACCTGTTACTGAAGCCTGTAAACGTAGATAATAATTTCTAATGAACTCTGTACCTTGCTCTTGAGTACTACTAGACAATGAGTTAACATCGAGTCACTAACATAATTTAATCTTTTCTGAATTTGTATTTGTTTAATAATTCAAATAAATGCCAAGAATCTATTAAATAAACTCAGATTTTTGCACAATAGGGTATAAAACATAAAGTATATTGAAATAAGTTCTGTTTTGAATCTGTAGCCACCACTATAGTTGTAAATGATGGCCTTAATTTGTCTTTGTGGAGTTTTGGTATTCTAAATAATCTAGCTATTTCTGAAAAATCCAATTTAAGAAAATCAAAAAATCCAAAATCAGTGCATCCTTGACTCAACATATCCATTAATTTATCAATCACAGAAAACCTCTTACGGTGTTGAAACTTCCTCATAACAATCTTGTAACATATCTAAATAGCTGCAGTGTAATAAATGGTGGTCTTTATGACGACTCCATTTCCCTTATCTGCTTTCATAATTCTAATATTATCAAAAGCAAATGGCAAAGGTACAGTTCAACAACATATAACCAAAAAACTACCTGCACAGAGTAGACTGATCCATGGATAGCAATGGAATACATCACAACTGAGTTAAAAAAGTTAATTTACTATATACAAAAAAGTTAAAGGAGAACCACGCCCACAGACTCAAAAAACATTTTTTCATCATGTATTGAAGTTTCCTGCAGTTTAGCATAATTCTGGGACTATGTAGAGTTTTTTTAAATATTTTTATATGTAATTTCAGGCTAGACCACATGGGGCTAGCATATTGAAGTGATTTTGATTGTCTCCTCTTCCTGTATGTATCCCACAATGCAATGTTTATCTTTAAAACCTTACATTACACAGGTGGCGTTGTTCCAGAGCTGATGTCACTACATTGATTTTCAGGGATACACTGCTTTCTTTCAGTCAGTATGTCTGAAGTATTTTTTCATGCTGTTTAATGACTACTTACAACACAAACAGTGATAATGCCACAGAACAGACTTTCAAACTGCTTTAAATTGTTTCTTCTTTGAGTGGCTGATTTTCCAGTCTTTATTGGTGCCGGAAATGTAATCCTGTAGCTCATCTCCCCTCCCTCTTCACACTTCATCTCCCCAGCTCTGAGAAGTCTAAAGGTAATTTGAGCATTCTGCTGTGATTGACAGGTCAGAGCAGGAGAGATGAGTTGTGTACTGTTTCTTTGTTCTAACCTTTCCTTATTGACAGTGTGACAGTTATTTTTGCTGCACCAGTGCCTTCCTCCTGTTCTGAAATTGTAATCCATGCTCCTTAATAAGTGGAAATGCACTGCTTGGCAAACTGTATGATTCCCAATGTTAGGGCTTCCTGTTAAATAAAAAGCCCTGTGAAACCTGTATATAATTTCCTTCTGTCATTATTTTTCATGCTTGCAGAAACTCTTCACTGACACCCAAATGAGAAATTTCCCTCGGTGATATGGTACTTTGTCCATGTAAGCAAAAAACACCTCACTGACATGAAAATAAATCATCCCTCCATCAGTGCTATGTTCATGTATGCACAAACACCAACCCTTTCCCCCAAAATGACCCATTCATTACTATATCCATGTATGCAAAAGAATTGTACTGAAACCAAAATATTTACCATAATGAGCTACTCAGTAGTTTGTCCATGTATGCAAAAGCACTCCATTAACAGCGAAATGAAACATTTCCTCAAATTACTCCTCCAGTAGTTTGCACCGTGTATGCTCAACAACTTAAATGGCAACAAAATGCAACATTTCCCCCAAATGACACCTTCAGTAGTTTGTCCATGCAGGTAAAAGTTCCTCACAGACACGAAAATTAAACCTTCTCGTAATGACCCCTTCAGTAGTTTGCCCACATATGCACAACAGTGGCCCCATCATTAGTTTGACAACATATGCACAACTACTCAAATGACACCAAAAATGAAACCTTTTCCCCAGTGACCTCTCCAGGAGTTTCCCAATTTATGCGCACATATCAAAATGAAACATTTCCCCAAAATGCTCCTTCAGTACTTTGCCCTTTTATCTAAAAGTACTTCACCTATATCAAAATGAATCATTTTCTGTGTGATCCCTTCAGTGGTATGTCCATGTATGCTCAAAAAACAAAATGAAGCCTTGACCCCGACAACCACTTCACGGACACAAAAATGAATAATTTTCCAAATGACCCCTTCAGTAGTTTGTCCCAGTATGTGCAAGCACTTCACTGACATTTCCCCTGGTGATCTCTTCAGTGGTATGTCCATGCATGCACAAACACCAAAATGAACCCCTTTATTAGTACAGCCTTGTATGCACAAACACCAAAATGAACCCCTTTATTAGTACAGCCTTGTATGCACAAACACCAAAATGAACCCCTTTATTAGTACAGCCTTGTATGCACAAACACCAAAACGAACCCCTTTATTAGTACAGCCTTGTATGCACAAACACCAAAATGAACCCCTTCACTAGTGCATCCTTGTATGCACAAGCACTTCACTAACATTGCGCCTAGTGATCTCTTCAGTGGTATGTCCATGTATGCACAAACACCAAAATGAACCCCTTCACTAGTACATCCTTGTATGCACAAGCACTTCACTAACATTGCGCCTAGTGATCTCTTCAGTGGTATGTCCATGTATGCACAAACACCAAAATGAACCCCTTTATTAGTACAGCCTTGTATGCACAAACACCAAAATGAACCCCTTCACTAGTACATCCTTGTATGCACAAACACCAAAATGAACCCCTTTATTAGTACATCCTTGTATGCACAAACACCAAAATGAACCCCTTCACTAGTACATCCGTATGTCCATGTATGCACAAACACCAAAATGAACCCCTTCACTAGTACATCCTTGTATGCACAAGCACTTCATTGGCACCAAAATGAAACATTTCCTCCGACACTTCCAGCAGTTTGTCCCTGTATGTAAAAGCACTTCACTGATACCAAAATTATACATTTCCCTAAAATAAACCATCCGGTAGTTTGCGCATTTACACAGACTCTTAAATGACATATTTCCCCTAATGGACCCCCTTCAGTAGTGTGTTCATTTCTGAAGCACTTTGCTGACATCAAAATGACTCTTCAGTAGTTTGTCCATGTATGCACAAAGAACTTACCCCAAAGACCCATTCAGTAGTTTATCCATGTATGCAAAAGCACTTAATTAACAGCAAACTGGAACATTACCTGCAGTGACCCCCCTCCAGGAGTTTGCACTATATATACATGAGCAGTTAAATGACAGCAAAATGAAACAGTTCCTGCAAATGACACCTTCAGTAGTTTGTCCATGTATGCACATACACCTAAATGACACCAAAATGAAACATTTTCCCAAATAACCCCTTCAGTAGTTTGTCCATTTATCCAAAAGTACTTCACCTCCATCAAAATGAATAATTTCCTGTGTGATCCCTTCGTTGGTATGTCTGTGTATGCACAAACACCAAAATGAAACCTTGAACACAACAGCCCTTCAGCAGTTTGTCCATGTATGCGCAACCACTTCACTGACACAAAAATTAACAATTTTCCAAATGAACCCTTCAGTAGTTTGTCCCTGTATACACAAACACTTCACTGACATCAAAATGAATCATTCCACCAGTGATGTCTTCAGTGGTATGTCCATGTATGCACAAACAACAAAAAGAATCATTTCTCCCAATGCCATATTCATTAATATTGAACATGTATGCCGAAGCACTTCACTGACACTGAAATAAAAGATTTACTCCAACAGCCCTTTCAGTAGTTTGTCCTTGTATGCAAAAACAGTTCACTGACACCAAAATGAAACATTTCCCTCAAATGACCCCTTCAGAAATTTGTCCGTGTATGCAAAAGCACTTCACTGACATGAAAATGAATCCATCACCCAGTGATTGCTTCAATGGTATGTCCATGTATGCACAAACACCAAAAAAACATTTCCCCCAATGACCACTTCATTAGTATGTCCATGTATGCAAAGCACCTCACAGATACCAAAAAAGAAAAATGTCTTCCAACGATCCCTTTACTAGTATGTCCATGTATGCAAAAGCACTTAATTGATACCAAAATGAAAAATGTCCTCCAACGACCCCTCCAGTAGCTTACCTTTGTATGCAAAAACCCTTCACTAACACCAAAATTAAAGATTTCCTCTGACACCTTCAGTACTTTGTCCATGTATGCAGAAGTACTTCACTGACACCAAAATGAAAAATTTACCCCAACGACCCATTCAGTAGTTTATCCATGTATAAACATTCCCCTGGAGGACCCCACTTCATTAGTCCATGTATGCACAACCACTTAAATTAGAACAAAATTAAATACTTAACCTAAATTACACCTCAAGTAGTTTGTCCATGTATGCAAAACCTTCACGGACTAGAAAATAAATCATTTCCCCCAATGATCTCTTCAGTGGTATGTCCTTGTATGCACAAACACCAAAATGAAACATTTCCCAGAACAACCCCTTCATTAGCATGCCCATCTCTGCATAAACACTTCACTGACACAAAAATTAACAATTTTCCAAAATGAAAAATGTCCTCCAATGACCACTCCAGTAGTTTATCCATGTACACACAAGACCTTCATTGACTCCAGAATTAAACATTTTCCCCGACACTTCCAGTAGTTTATCCATGTATGCACAAGCACTACACTGACACCAAAATTAAACATTTCTCCCAAATGACCCCTTCATTAGTATTTACATGTATGCAAAAGCATTCTACTGAAACCAAAATTAAAGAATTACCACGATGACCCACTCAGTAGTTTGTCCATGTATGCAAAAGTGTTTCACTGATAGCAAAATAAAACATGTCCTCCAATGACTCCTCCAGTAGTTTGCTCTGTGTATGCATAAGGACTTAAATTACAACAAAATGAAACATTTCCCCCACTTAGACCCCTTCAGTAGTTTGTCCATTTATCCAAAAGTACTTCACCTACATCAAAATTAATATTTTCCTCTGTGATCCATTCAATAGTATGTCCATGTATGCACAAAAAACAAAATGAAACCTTGACCCCAACGACCCTTAAGCAGCTTGTAAGTGTATGCGCAACCACCTCACTGATACAAAAATGAATAATTTCCTAAATTAGCCTTTCAGTAGTTTCTTTTTTTTTTAAACACCTTTATTGAATTAGTACTTGACAGAGGCAAACTTACATGTATATAAAAGTAATATTACAAGTTGGACATTATATGTTTTATATATACATATATATATATATATATATATATATATATATATATATATATATATATATATATATATATATATATATATAAAATAGTAAAAAAAGAAACTTCTTTATTAAACCGTCACAACATAGGCATTCATACATTTATATAAAAACAAACCACGCCAGCACAATTTTAGTTGCAAGCATTGTACATCACAGACTATACTGACAGACACCCTTTTCTAAAGATCTCAATTCCAGTAGTTTTATATTTTTTATTATATTCACTACTTCTAGTACAGTTTGGTTTTGACTATGATTTTAATTTTCTAGTAATTGCTTTTTTTGGCAACCACCATAATTAGACACAGTAAGGCCTTACCATGTCTAAGCAATTCCAATTCTGTATCATAGCTCAGAAAAATCATCTTGCTTGTCACACCAATTTGCCCACCCACTATCTCCAACAGTGCATCCCGCAGGGAATCCTTAAAGTCCACCAACTCACCGCACTCCCAGAAAATATCTTCCGAGTTGCCTCTTTCTTCCCTGTCATACCTCCAACATTTACTGTCTACTGGAGGGAAATTCTCTGGAACCCTTAGTTTGTCCCAGTATGCACAAGTACTTTACTGATATCAAAATTAATAATTTCCCCTAGTGATCTCTGCAGTGCTACATCCATGTATGCACAAACACAAAAAATTATTTCCCCAACAACCCCTTCATCAGTATGCACAAGCACTTCAATGACACCAAAATGAAAAATGCCCCAAATACCTCCAGTGGTTTGTCCATGTATGCACAAAAATGAAACATCCACCCAAAGGACCCCATTCAGTAGTCTTTCCATGTACATACAAGCACTTCAGTTACAACAAAGTGAAATATTTAACCAAAATTACACCTCCAGTAGTTTGTTAATGTGTGCAGACGTACTTCACTGACACCAAAATGAAACATTTCCCTCAATGATCTATGCAGTAGTTTGTCCATGTATGCAAAAAAACTTCACTGACATGAAAATAAAAAATTTCCCCCAATGATCCCCTCAGTGGTATATCCATGTATGACTAACACCAAAATGAAACATTTCCCCCAACAACCCCTTCATCAGCATGTCCATGTATGCACAAGCCCTTCACTGACACCGATTAAAAATTTTCCCCAACACTTCCAGTGGTTTATCCATGTATGCACCAGCACTTCACTGACACCAAAATGAAACATTTCCCCCAAATGACCTCTTCATTAGTATGTCCATGTATACAAAAGCATTGTACTGAAAAGAAAATGAAAAGACTCAGCACAGTGACCCACTCACTAGTGTGCACAGTGACCCACTCACTAGTGTGCACAGTGACCCACTCACTAGTGTGTCCTTGTATGCAGAAGCATTTTATTGATAGCAAAATGAAACATTTACTCCAGTGACTCTCTCAGTAGTTTGCAGTGTATATGCACAAGCACTTAAATGACAACAAAATGAAACCTTTCTTCCAAATGACACCTTCAGTAGTTTGTCCATGTATGCACAAGTTCCTCATTGACAACAAAATGAAACCTTCCCCCAGTGACCCCTCCAGTAATCTGCCCACATACACAGAACCACTCATTTGACACTGAAATGAACCCTTTACCCCAATGACCTTTGCAGTCGTTTTTCCATGTATGCACAAACACTCAAATGACACCAAAATGAAGCTTTCCTCATGACCCCTTCAACAGCTTGTCTGTATATGCACAATCACTTCACTGACATTAAAATGCATCATTTCCCCAAATGATCCCTTCATTGGTATGTCAATATATGCACAAACACCAAAATGAAAAACTTTCCCCAAAAGACCCTTCAGTAATTTTCCCAGGAAAGCATAACCATTCAAATGACATAAAAATGAACACTTCCCCCAGTGACCGTCCTAGTAGATTTTCCATGTATGAATAAGAAATGAAATGTTACCAAAATGAAACATTTCACCAATGACCCCCTCCAAAAGTTTGCTCATGTATGCACAATCACTCCATTGACACCGAAATGAAAATTTCCCCCCCAACGACCCTTCAAGCAGTTTTCTAATGTGTACAAAAGCTCTCAAATAAAAACAGCATCCTTTCACTCAATGACCCTCTTCACTAGCACACAAGTGCTGTTACCCTAGTCACGTGTATGACACAACTGAAACAGTAACTGGAATAGGAGAAAAGAGAAATTAATGCAATATAAGGAACTAATACTTGCACAAGCCCTGCTGCTTTTATTTTAAATACAGGTCACTGGAAATCAAGCACTACTCAGTCCTGCAAAAATTATGAAGTCTGACTGAAAAATAAGAACCCGCTTCAGCAGACGCAGAAAGGATAGTCCATCAGTAAACTTCAATACCATGTGAGCTGTAAGCAAACCTAAGGATTGCTGATGTTATGTTGTGGGCAGCTGCATTTCTATTTGAGAGCAGTGATGTCACCATCTGGGCAAGAAATCAAGAAAAAAATATTTTAAAGTTGTACCCATGACATGTGCAAAATGGCAACAACAGGAGCTGTCAATTATGAGATGAAGACTGTTCAATGCAGCATGTTATTGTACGCTGCAGAGATGGGCTAAGTGTGGAAAGCAGTTAGAAATGGTGCTATTTCAAAATATATATCTATTTGTTATGACCAGCATCGAAAAATGGGGATTAAAGAAATGGACAGGATGAGGGAATGTCGGTGTGGGGGAAAAAAAAACATTTCTAAGCTTGTTTCCTGCCTTTCCTGTAACTAGTCTAGTCCAGATACAGATTTGCTGTAACCAAGACTGTAAGCTTCTGAGCCCCCAAACCCTTTCTGTGTTGGAGGGAAGCCTTCTAGCTTATCAGTGGGAGTGGTAAGCACTAGGTAGCCTATCTACCAGAAGAGTGGGCTCTGGTCCGGAAATTGTAGTTTATTGGCCGTTTGTCAGTTTTTCCATCTCTTTCAACTTTTTGGTTTAAATGCCCGCGTTTGTGCTTGTTTCCCACCTTTCCTGTAACTAGTCTAGTCCAGATACAGATTTGCTGTATCCAGGACTGTTTGTAAGCTTCTGAGCCCCCAAGCCTTTCTGTGTTGGAGGGAAACATTCTAGCTTATCAGTGGAAGTGGTAAGCACTAGGTAGCCTATCTACCACAAGATCCAAGGTACGGATTCTTAGTTTTAGCACTTGAATTTGCTTATTCGTGCTCAGCACTTGTTCAGAACTTGTTGTTAGCACTAAATAAGCTACAAATTGCTATAGCACTCAGCCTTCCTCTTTACCTAGAGGAAAACAATTTTTGTACTTAACTTTCCTCACTTGCTTAGAGAAAAACAACTCTTAAACTCACTTTCCTCACTTGTCTAGAGGAAAGTAGTTTTTATTCAAGCATGTCCAAGGGTCAGCTCCCAGTGTTCTCTCCTATCTATCTGATGAATCTAGGCATCTTGGGGCAATGTAGCAATTGCCTCCTGTACACAGACAAACCCTCTTCTCCTACCACCCAGTGCCACAACCTGTGAGAGATGCACTTATCTAGCCAAACTGGTGGTAAAGCTCTCTCCAACCACGACTGAACTTGACAGTCAAGAGGAGAAGGTAAACACTTGCACCACACCACACTCCTCACATAGTCCCACTAAACCTACACCACCAAAATCCACACATAGAAACACAAAAACATTTGCAGAGGCTCTCAATAATAATCTTCTCAAGCAACAGAAACCTCCAAAACAGAAATGCGAGTAACCTCCACCCCCCCCCCCCCAACACAACACAACCCAAATGACACATAGCCCACAGACTCAGTGTGCCAATAAACCACAGCCCATAAGACAAAATAATGTACCCAACACACTAGTCATAGGTGACTCTATAGTCAGGCACACTGATGTCCCACTCACCAGGCTAAACAGGTAGAAGGTTACTGTCAGCTGCCTGTCAGGTGCCAGGATCTGCCACATAACCCACGCACTCAGGTTACTCCACAACAAGTACAAATATGACGCTGTCATTGTCCATGTTGGTGTGAACGACCTGAGACATATCTCCCTGGAATACTTGAAAAAAGACATGGAAGAGCTCTCCGATCTTGTAGCCCAGGCAAGTATGACCCTAGCCCTGAGTAGCATCTTGCCATCCCCCAGAATGATACCGCATTACAAGTACAAAATATTGACTTTAACAATTGGCTAAGCTTCTGGTGTCATTCCAAGGGGATCCAGTATCTGTCTGCCTGGGACAACATGGTCGACAGAGCACGATGCTTTTCCAGAGATTGCCTACACCTGTCGCCCCCTGAGATTCCGGATACTGGCTAAGGGTCTTGCCGCCCCTATACTGCCTTTTTTAGGCAAGGTTCAAATGACAGATTCACCACCATAACAGGAATAGGCAAGCAAAAACTGGGGGTAATGCTACTTAATGCTAGAAGTCTAAATCTCAAAATGCACTCACTTGAGGCACTTGTTTAAATGGAGAACATCGATATCTGTGCAGTGACTGAGACCTAGTTCAATACTCTAGAGAGCACCCTCGCATTACCATTCTATAACTCATATCACACTTTTCGGCCATCTAACCTGGACCAGAACACCAAAGGCGGAGGTGTGTCCATATTCATTAAGGATATCCACACCTCCAGGCTAGTTGCGCAGCATAATGCATCCGAGGTTATCCAAGTGCAACTAACTCTGGGAAAAACTGCAATTCAAATTATAGCTTGCTAGAGATCCCCCACCATGCCCCAGGATTCCCACTCCTCTTTTCTTGATATACTGGACAAATAATAGGGTTCAACCAAACACCCTAATAATGGGCGATTTCAACTACACCACCATTAACTGGGAAAACTACTCGTGTACCAACTCCTTCACTCAGTGCTTTCTGGAATTCATAAATTCCAATGCCCTGGATCAACTTATCCACACCCCCATCAGGGGCAACAATATCCTAGACCTAGTCATTACCAACATGAGTGACCGGTGTTCCACACCTGAAGTCAACTCCTCATTGGTCCGATCCGACCATAAGCTAATCGCCCTAGATAACAAGAATCAAAAAACGAGTCCAGAGTTCCAGAGGACAGTAAACAATATGCAAAAAATAGAAATACGAACTGCACATGGACTTACAAAGCAGAAACTTTAATAAAACAACAAAAGAACACAGGTAAGTGCTTCCACGACTCACAGGTCGCTTCTTCAGACAATTATACTTGCTAAAGGCATTCATTTAAATAGTAGCTTACCATCACAACTTAGTATCATTAACCAATTAACTGAGCTAATAATTTAATAGAGTGCTAAAAAGAGAGGGGAAAATCTCAGAAACTTTTATAAAAAAAAAATCTTAAAAACATAAGATATGTTAAAAATAAAAATTAATTATAAAGTAGTGTGTAACTACTTATGTTTAAGAGGGTGTGCTTTCAAAAAGGGTTTTAAAGAAACCATATTGTTCAACCCAGGATGTTTTTCTGCATTTAATAAGAGGATCCACTGTTGCTCAGCAGCCTCTGTTTGGTTCTCTATATCACCCCCTCTATTGGAACAAATAAGAACTTGTAGAATTAAAAACTTGAAACTGTGTCGAATCTGTGTTCATAACATGTATTGCCAATGCATTTGTTTCCTTTTTGTTTCTAATGTCTCTGTTATGTTCTAAAACTCTGTCTTTCAAGGATCTATTTGTTTTTCCCACATAATAAGCAGGACATATTTGGCAGAAAGCAAAATAAACAACATTCTCAGTTCTGCAATCTGCATAGTGATGTAAAGAGATTTTAAAGTGACATGAAGGATGTATATACAATGCTTGACTATAGATGAACTTACAAGCAGAGCAGTTTCTACATGGGAAAGTACCTATCCTCGTGGACTTAGGTGCATGTGGATGCGTTGATTTATAGCACAGATGTTGTTTTAATGATTTATTGTTTTTAAAAGAAAATAAAGGTGTCTCACCAAACTTTTCCATAAAACCTGGGATGTCACGTAAAATATTCCAATTTTTCTTGATAATATTGCAATAATTATCAGTGTCATTAGAATATTGCAATACAACTCTAAAATTTTTTGAAGTTTGTGCCAATAGCTACGCCAATCTTGTTTTAGCACAGTGGAAGCATACAGCCATTCTCACACCTGCTAATGAGTTTTTTGACAACATCCTCTGGTATGTACACTTTGTCGATGATGTTTTTATGTTGTGGAAAGGTAGAACTATTGAATTAGATTGTTTTGTTGCTTTTTTACATGATACTATCTGTTTCCTCAAGTTCACGTATCAACATTCACATAACCATATAGAATTTTTAGATGTTTCTCTTGATAAATCTGACTTACAGAAAGTTAAGAGTAGTATTTATAAGAAGCCAACTAGAAAAATATGCTTCTACACAAAAGGAGCATGCATCCCAAACATGTTAGTAAAAATTTGGTTAAAGGTCAAATTTATAGAACTTTTAAGGTTGCATAATAATGATATGGATGCTAGCAATGCCCTTACAGAACTAAAATCAGAATTTTTAGAAAGAGGCTATTCTGAATCAAAAGTGACCTGTTTATTAAGGAAGCATGGACACATAGAATCCACTAGGTGCAAACCATTTTTTAATTTTTCTAGTGAAGAATCACTTCCATCTACATTATCTGGCAACACTTCAAAAGATTTTAGAGTTGTATTGCAATATTCTAATGACATTGATAATTATTGCAATATTATCAAGAAAATTTGGAATATTTTATGGAAAAGTTTGGTGAGGCACCTTTATTCTCTTTTAAAAACAATAAATCATTAAAACATCTGTGCTATAAATCAGCGCATCCACATGCACCCAAGTCCACGAGGATAGGTACTTTCCCATGTAGAAACTGCTCCACTTGTAAGTTCATCTATAGTCAAGCATTGTATATACATCTTTCATGTCATTTTAAAATCTCTCTATATCACTATGCAGATTGCAGAATTGAGAATGTTGTTTATTTTGCTTTCTGCCAAATATGCCATGCTTATTATGTTGGAAAAACAAATAGAACCTTCAAAGACAGAGTTTTAGAACATAACAGAGACATTAGAAACAAAAAGGAAACAAATGCATTGGCAGTACATGTTATGAATACAGATTCAACACATAGTTTCAATTTTTTAATTCTACAAGTTCTTTGTTCCAATAGAGGGGGTGATATAGAGAACCAAACAGAGGCTGCTGAGCAACAGTGGATCCTCTTATTAAATGCAGGAAAACATCCTGGGTTGAACAATATGTTTTCTTAAACTCTTTTTGAAAGCACACCCTCTTAAAAATAAGTAGTTACACACTACTTTATAATTAGTTTTTATTTTTAAGTTTCTGAGATTTTTCCCTCTCTTTTTAGCACTCTATTAAATTATTAGCTGAGTTAATTGGTTAATGATACTAAGTTGTGATGGTAAGCTACTATTTAAATGAATGCCTTTAGCAAGTATAATTGTCTGAAGAAGCGACCTGTGAGTCGTGAAAGCGCTTACCTCTGTTCTTTTGTTGTTTTATTAAAGTTTCTGCATGTGCAGTTCATATTTCTAATCACCCTAGATATCCGCATCCCGCCCCCACCCACCATTAAGGAAACCACAGTAAAAAATTTCTCCAAAGCCAACTTCATGCTTCTTAAGACAGAAGTTTCGAATTTCATGACACCCATGCAGATGGACAATACAGTTATGACTTCTGAATCCGACACAAATGCACTATATAAGCACTTACACGAGTGCATGGATTGTACTATCCCAAACAGAACCAAGACGCTATTCTCCAAAAAAGGAAGCCAATTTGGTGGGTCCCCTGCCATAAACAAACTCTACAACAGAAGGAAGAAACTGTTGCAAGAGAGAGTAAAATCGCATGAGTGGAGGAGCTCCCTGGTCAGCCTCAGTAAGAAGCCGAGATCCCTTATAAGATCCTCCAAAGCTAGCTACAAAAACAAAATTGCCACTGATTCTAAGGGCAACCACAAAGCATTCTATAGCTATGTCAAGAATCTCAATGGCAACACCCATATCTGCTCTGAGTTACAGCACAATGGCGTGAAAATTACAGAACCTACTGATATTCTCAACATCCTGGCAAATAGGTTCAGTGCTAACTTTACCCCCTCTCACACCCTAAAGGGCCCATATCTGTACAGGAAGAATGCAGAGTCGCTGTAATCACATCTATGCAGGTAAAAGCTGCACACTCTAAAACCAAAAACACAGCATCCATGGGACCGGAAAACATCCCAGGATGCGTTTTACATGAATTTCAGAATGAACTGGCTCCCCACCTAAGCACCATGTTCAGTCATAGTCTCACGTCAGGTTTTGTGCCCACTCAATGGTGCACAGCAACAGTTATCCCACTCCACAAAGGGGGAGCCACCACTGATCCTGGGAATTATCGCCCTATTAGCCTGACGAGCCTGGTCTGTAAGGCCATGGAACGTATCATCATGGAACTCCTAAACAAAGACATTAGTGACCTCCAAACTCTGGACCCCACCCAGTTCGACTTTGTGAAAGGCAGATCATGCCTTCTGAACCTGATCGACTTCTTTGAGACAGTCACCAAAGCCGTAGACGAGGGTAAGGTGGTTCACACAGCCTATCTTGACCTCGCCAAGGCTTTCAACACCATCCCCCATTCTGGAATTATAGCTAAACTCACTAAACTAGGTATAAATCCCTACGTCACAAGATGGTTTGCCAACTGGCTCACTGACAGAACCCACACTGTAAAAGTTGCAGACTCCAAATCTGACTTCAAACCAGTGACAAGTGGAGTACCACTGGGTTCAATCCTGGGACGTCTCCTGTTTGGTATCTACTTCTCTGAAGTACAGGTTAACACAGAAGGCCTCTGGCTAATGAAGTTCAAAGATGACTGCAAACTAGGAGCCATAGTAGAGTCCCCAAATGATGTGGACATCCTACAGAAGGGCCTCACTGAGACAGATGCCTGGTGTCAGTGGCATGGCCTCAAGCTCAATGCCAAAAAGTGTATTGTTATCCCCTTTGGTTAAAAACTCTGTACCCATGAACTACCACATAAACGTCAGTCTTCTTGACGCCGAATGTGTGATGAGACCTTGGGATCCAGGTGGACGGTAGTCTCTCTCTTGATAATCATATCGCCACAGTAGTCAGGAAATCCTTCTATGTGGCACATCTCATCACAAAAGGGTTCTCATCCAGGAAAAAAGAGGTCATTGTTCCCCTCTACTCGGCACTCATTAGACCCATTATAGGGTACAATGCCCCTTTTGGAATGTACCTCACAAGACTTCTGCAGCAGATGAAAAGGCCACAGAAGTACCTCACAAAGAGGATTACTGGCCCGCTTTACTCTGTAGCATATGGCCTACTCTGAGGAGATCTCTGCCTAACATATAAAGCTATGTTAAACCCAGAGCTGTTGGACATGTTACACCTAAAGAAATCCCAATCCCTCCAAGCTGTACGCTCTAGGGACCTAAACCTTGTCACCACAATAAATAGGACATGCTGGAGGGATAGATTCCTGTCCCAGAGACTTCCCGTACTCTGGGACAGGCTACCCATCTATGTCATTCAAAGTTCTTCATTAGCACTCTTCAAGAAAAATCTTGAGTGGATGGGAAATAGGAAATAGACCCCAGGGATCACTTCTGTGGCTCTGCTCAACAGGGGCACAGGAAATTAACTTTGTTAGGTGGCGTAAGCCAGGGAACCTTGTTGGCTAGGTTTACTTAGGCCCTTGGGCCGATAGCCTAGTACCTACCTGTGAACCATTGTTCTCATTTAAACGCTTACATCCTAAATTATACTGGACGTCATCAGAACGAATTGCATCACTTCCTTTTATAATCTCTTAAAAGATGATCTTAAAAACCTTAAAGGGTCAGTTATATTAGTACACCCTGATAAAATTCAATTGTATAGTTAACAAATGTACCAATCCTATACGTAGTTAAAAAGACAATTTGATAAGGTATTAAAAATTATTTGGTAGGGTATTAAAATATACAGCATTATTTTTACTTACACATTCAGTAATCATTACAGCTTCAAACTTTATTTTGTAAGTAAGTAAATATACATAAAAGTTCATAAACTTGCCAAGGCTAATCAGTAATCAAGTACAAACCACGTATGTCCAAATAAACACAGATATCTAGTTAATTGCATTAAAATATCAAATACCTGCCCGTTTTATTGTTTTAGGAGGGTAAGCTCTTGATCCATTCAGGGAGGTGACCTTACGGCTGCACCTTAGATTTCTCTGAGGGCATGGCATGCTATCCAGTTCTTTTATGGGGAATCACAAGCAAATTTGTTTCTGACTCCCCATCACAAAAAAATTAAACCAATTTTTAAATAAAAGAAAAGCAGCTTAAGGTAGAGAGGGCACCTCTCCCCTTTATGTACTGAATATGCTGTACTGACATCTGAGACATGGGGAAAGGCAGTACTGCATTTGGGTCTCTAAAAGTTCTTGAAGTCGAGCTGAAAGGTTAGACTCTTGCCTGTGACCTAATCCCACAGGTTAAGTTTCATAGTACAGTAGAGATCTTAACTCGATCATTTATAATTGTGCTGAATATGCTCACCAGCTGTGATTTTGATTTCATTCGTAGTGTGATCCTGGTCATGAACTCTGAGCTGATCCTCACCCCGTTTCATGTCAGGCATAGGTGCTCTACAGGACAAAGATGTCTGTACAGCAGAGGAACATAAACGTGTACACATCTCTGGCCTTAATTATTTCATCTATGAGCCTGGGTAGCTTACTAACTTACCAAGTTGCCATTTTTGGGGGTGGTGCAAGGTGTGGTAACTAAAGCCAGTTAGTGAATAATGTATGACTAACCCCACTACCATTCTAGTGGCATAGTTGGTAGGGCGAGCACTGGGGTATGGCACAAGTGGAAAGCAGTGGGGAGTAATTATAGTCCCATAGAATGCACCAAACCTCCATGGACCAGAAACAAATTTGCTGTTGTGCAAAGTGTAAAATCAATATATGAAACACAAAACATACTAGCACCTGGAAAGAGGAAAAGTGCAAATTTTAATATTCAGCTTATGAGATTTGTGGTATAAAACTGTTTTGGTCAATAAACTGATTTTGCTAGTTCTTAAAGGTGACCTCTATCACACAGCAGTGTAAAGGATTTCCTAGTAACATGTGACAGAGTAAACCAATCACTTGGACAGCCCTACCCAGCTTCAAAACACATTAAAAATATACAACATGCATAAAATGGTCATTGTTGACATGTAGCAGTATAGCATTGCAACAAAGAAGATGGTGAGGTAGTTATTCTAGCTGAACACAGAAATGTGTGTTACAGCAGTCTGGTATGTAAAATGCTGTAGTTAAATTTGAATTGGATAATAGTCTATTGACATCTAGTGGAGCAAAAAGTAATAACCAAACCAAAACAAACTGTCCAGCTGAAAACGTCAGCTCAAAACAGCCTAACTAAAGTAATATAACATGAAATAATTGCTACTAATAACCATCCAATGAAGTGCAGTTATGTGGATAAAACCTACCTAGCTGTAATCCTTACTAAAAATAGATATGACTGCCCTCTTCTTATAACCAAAATAATCATGTCAAAGATTTAATCTAAGGGGTAAAAAATATCAGTGTTAATTATACGGATGCTATCCTTCCTACCTGAAGTGTAATGGAATTCAGTTTTGAACTGGTTGTGAATAATATGCCTAAAAATAGATGCATAATGCATATATGCTACATGTTATTAAATGGGGAGTGTACCATGTTTATTTCCAGCAGAGAAAGTTTTTTTTCCCTTGTAAAACAGGAGGGCATACATTGTATTTGCTACAAGGATTGTCAGATCTATGGCATAGAGGGGAAAGAACCATATCTGTGATCCAGGCAACCAGAATTTGATTAAAGGCCCTGTTACTGGTGAAGCAGATGAGGAATCAAGGGGCTATGCTGACTATAGCCCTCTTTGGGGGGAGTGTTGGGTATGTTTTATCTAGGAGGACTGTAGCTGCCATGTTGCCTGTGCACACTGGAGAGCATGGCAGAGTGCATGCTAGGTAGGGAGTAGAGTGGGGCAGCAGAAGAGATAGAATGCTACTGTGGAGAAGGGGTATTGCCTTGTAGTGCCTCAGTGTATAGTTCTGGCCTGTAGCTCGCAAGACATTGCCCTGTGGGCTACATCACCGAAACCAACTGGCTGCAGCAGCACTTTGCCGTAGAGAAATACGGCTGTAAAGCATAGCCACTGCAGCTGTAAACTATGGACAGACATATATTAACTGGTGGTGATCGTTGCAGACAGCTGCCCGGCTGTATTCCAGCTGAGACAGCCGTACTAAATGTGTAACACATTCCGTATTCACATTCAAGGACTGCATTTATTTCATTATTTATTTATTATATTATCAGACGGCTGACAATATAATAAATAAATAATGAAATAAATGCAGTCCTTGAATGTATGTACGGAATGTGTTACACATCTAGTACAGCTCTCTCAGCTGGAATACAGCCGGGCAGCTGTCTGCAACGATCACCACCAGTTAGCATATGTCTGTCCATAGTTTACAGCTGCAGCGGTTATGCTTTACAGCCGTATTGCTCTATGGCAAAGTGCTGCTGCAGCCAGTTGGTTTTGGCGATGTAGCTCGCAGGGCAATGTCTTGCGAGCTACACGCCAGAACCCGGAAAAAAGGTTAGTGGTCAGTAGAAGGTGGCACAAAGACAAAACTAAAAAAAAAAAATGCCACAAGGATTCCTGCCAATTAAAGTGATAAAGTTGGAAACTGACCTTTATCACCCAACTATTTGTTTTTTTCAGTAATTGTGATAATCTTTTGCCTCTTCTAAAAGTAGACAGTAAACCACTGATAATTTTTGTGCATGTGTAATGCTGCCCAAAATTGCGGGATGACTTCCCTGAGTTTAAAAATGTTACCACTAAGCATATTAATTAATCTAGATTCATCTAGGAATAAACATAAGCAACCTGTTCTTGTGGAGTTATGAAATAAATGAAAATGAAAGCGAAACATAAAAAAATCAAGCAGAAATAAAAAAAAAGTTTTATTATACAAGGTAATCACTTTCTTCTTTTTGGTAATGCAGAGAGACTACTTTAGAGAATAATGTACTGAAAAATGTTTGTCGTTTTTGTGGCATTTGATCATTATGATGCATGTCAGTACCCCTACCAATGTTCTCCCTCGGGCAAATTCATACTGAAAAAAGAGAGAGAGAGAGTGAGTGAGGAGAGATGTGTGGTACAATATGGGAGTAAAGGGAAGAGTCTGAGCTATGGAATGTCCCATAGACACCAAAGTGTGACCTGCTTGAGGTGACCAAAGCTGGAATTGAAATGGATGGACGTGCATCATGAAGCTATAACAATAACATTATGGAAATGCATTAGTTTTGTTTCTCCCTTTTCAGGGCTTCTAGCATCTTCAGGCTAGCCTGAAAACCCCATTTCCCCATTTCTCTGCTTTCCATTCTGTAGCAGGGGGTAAACCCTGTATTTTCCTCTAATCATAGACACACACAGCTTTCAGTGTCATGCTTTGGTTAACTGGACAAAGGAGCTAAGATGGTGCAGTAGATGCCTATTTTGTACTGGAAATATTTTGTTGACCCAGGAAGGGGGAGGGTATCTTTCACATCTGGCATCAAGCCTAATGTCTGGGTCCCGGTAGTTAGGACAAGTACAACAGTGATCTACTTGAACATTTACTATTATGGTAAGTTCCTACACAGCTTTAATATGTCCCAGTTAGTGTACTTGGGAGAAAACCAAAGTTTTTTTGTATGCTTTTGCTGTAGACACAGCAGGAAGAGCCTACAGCATCCAGATGTAAAGGTCCGACTTTGGCATGGGCCCGCCATAAGCCTCAGTTGAACGTATATCTGGTTGCTCATTTTTGCCACCAATCCCCACAAGTAAACTCTAAAGGAGGTCATTTCACTAGAGGTCTCCAATAAGACCAGTTCCTTCACTTAAAATTTTAACTTTGTAATAGAAAAATTGACATCCAAAACCTTTAAAGCAGCTAGCTTGGCTTCAGTGAGATCCCTACAGTGAAAAACACGATTTTGGTGGCAGTTACACTAGTATGAAGAGCCTCAGCTGCAAGTCTTAATATGTAAAGAACCATACAGCACTTTCTATTGGAACAGGGTGGCACTGAGGAGAGATGCCTCCATCATGCTAAAATAACCACAGAAGAATTCCAAAGAATGTTCTATAGGACTTCAGTATGTGGTCATTGACTAGCATTTTTCTGAAGGTTGTCTGTGAACTGGCACTAAACCAAACCATCTAGTTACTAGTGTTCTACCCAGATCCTTTAAACAAAGGGAGAAAGATGTTCTTCGTGTTTCACTGTTGCGGTCTTCCCATTTGGGTTATACCTGCCATGGTAGTCTTTGGCCGGCCTGAATACCAGAGACTTAGTATTTCTGCGTCGGTTGCTCTTGCTTCAGGACTGACGTCAGGTCGTCAGTAGTAAGGCAGCTGACGCCATTACATCAGTTTTTCTTACCCTATCCTTTCAGGAGCCCCCAAGTAGGAGCAATGTTCTGGTGGAAGAACCCCACCAGTGGAAAATAAATACCAATATGGCCCTTGTAAGCATAGCTGGCCTTAGGCATAGGCCAACTAGGCGGCCGCCTAGGGCGCCGCTCTAATAGGGGCACTTTTCCAGTATTTATTTGGTGTAGGTAGACCATGATGGGGGTGCCATAGAGACCTTTTGCCTAGGGCACCAGTTGATCTAAGGCCGCTCCTGCTTGTAAGGAAAAAGAAGAAAGGGGGGATGGAGGGAGAGAAACCAGGACTGCAACAGTGAATACACTTGAACATCTACATTTATGGTAAGTGTACACAACTGTACTATGTTCTTCGTGTTTCACTGTTGCAGTCATCACATTTGGGTTGATTCCCAAAGCTGAGGAAATGGGTGGGGGCAGTCAGGGAACTAGGGGCTGGCTAGGATGCCCTGCAAGACTGCAGAGGCAAACCCTGCCCTGGATTCAGAGAAGAGGCAGGTGGTAATACTTGGTAAATATGTCCGGGTGGCAGCATCTGTTGAGAGGAGCAGTGCTTACCTAGGCAGTTTTGTGGGGGGGGGGGTGTTTTTTTTTTTCTCTACCCCAGATCTGTAGTTGATGTGCACACTGCTTTGGTGCTCTTCTCAAGCAATTATCACCGTTACAGGAGCAGTAATCTTTGTAATGAACATAGCGCAGTTATGAGAGCATTCTCTCTATGGGAGTAGAAGTTTGAATACAAAGATTACTGTCGCATTGTTAAATCTTTTCCTACCACCCAGCTATGACCTTCCTTTCTTGTCCTCGTGGTCAGAAAGAAAATCATGCATTGTGATGGTGCAGAGTTCATACGCACTGTGTTACTCAAACCTGCAGGTCTTCCTCATCACCTCTTAGAGAAGACCCTAGTAGTTCTGTCTGAGTTATGGTAATATATCACATCTGTGCTATATGGGCACAGATAGTGACAGGTTTGTTGACTGAGAACCAAACTAAAGATGACATGGCCACTGTTTTTTTTCTACTGAATGTCCTGTACTGTGGTTCAGGGGGTACTTAAAGTATGACCACACCAGGAACCCGTAGAAAGGGAACTAAAATACCTTGATTCTGGTGTCTGTCCCCAGAGGATTCTTTGCTTTTATGTTTACTGTTCTCTTGTAAACAAACTACTACTGGTCATTTTCTTGCTCAGTAACCAGCAGTCCCCACTGCCCAAGCTGGTTCTTCTTATAGGAATTGTGGCCGAGGTACAGTACTTTGTATTTGTCTGCAATAAACCTCAGCGACCGTCTTTTTTGCCCATTTGGATAGCCTTTCCAAGTATTTCCTTAAGCTTTTTCTTATTTTCCAATGTTGTTCTTGCCTTTGTGTTACTTGGAAAATTACGTCCTATCTCTGTTTATTTTATTTTATATTTGTTAACCGGGGGTGTCTGAGTTGAAAAGGCCATTTTTCAGCAGAGGCCCAGGGAGAAAAGCTCCACATAGAAAAATTACAGATACATTTAAATATTTAGACATGATCAGTATACACACAAATTACAATAGGCATGCTTTTACAGTGGTATGCAGCACATCAACAGTTACAGTGGAGAGAACAAACAAGAAAATATTAATTTAAAAATAAAGGTAATTAATAGATTTGTTGTGTACAGCTGAAATTTGGAACATAGGTAGAATACATGCATAGTACACAGGTACAGTACATACATTGTACCTTAGCCAGTGTTTGTAAGAGTGAAAACTATTATCAAGTACTCTGTCGCCTCACAGTACGACATTGTCCTGTTCGATTCTCAGCTAAAGCGTCTTCTGTGTGGAGATATACGTGAATGGGCGTACCTTCGTTGAAGGTTGTGCGTCAGGGCTGGCAACTTGGCACGTAAAAATCTACTGCCAATCATTAGCGAACTGCAGTTCCACTGTGGCGAACCCTAAAGCCGAAAGACACAACAACCACCTTATCTGCTTTCACTAGCCTGAGGAGCAGTCATGGTCTGTTCCTAGATATATGCTTAAAGTGAACATAGTACTAGCCTTTATTGGACTCTACTAACCACATCCTTGTGTCCTACTGTGTGCCACAGGCCTTAGTCCTCTTTCTCAGTCTTGTGTGGGATCCTGGAGGTTTCCTATCAGCTGGACCCAGGTAGGGCATTGCATTGGTGCTCTGATGTCAGTTATTGCTGTAATCCAGTAGTAAAAAAACATGATCAGGTTTGGTTGAAAGCAGTAAGCAACTTGTATTTATTTTTTTAATGAATGCACAGGTTTGCCTGTCAGCAGTAACTTGGTCTTAAAATGTGCCACATTCAGCTGACAGCAGTTTCAGGGCATGATACTTTAATGATTTTTCTAGACTTTTGCCTTCTACAAAAGCATCCAGTCTGTCCTTCCAAGATTTTCTTTAGAGCTTGACCTGCTGCCTTTTCCAAGGTAATCAGCATGTCATTTCACAGATCTTCCTGCTTCTTGTACAAGATAAGTACTCCTGCTGTCTTCCAGTACTCAAGGCACTCCTTTGGTGGTTTTATGATCTTTTAAAAACTTTTTTCCAGGGCATCATCTAGCAAACTGGCAAGTTAGTTGAAGACAATGAGCAGCAGCTAGATTAGCTCCTGTGCCTTATTTTATTCTCCATTAGTAAAGCAGTTTCAATTTCAGCTGCCGCCTCCTTTTACCCTTATGCCTGCCTGTTGTTCTCTGACCTCTGTAGTAGGCCCTACATCAATGACTGAAGTCCTGAACATATAATGTACAGAGCATATGCATCTGAATTCCTCCCAAGATTTTCAATTTGATTCCATACCGTTTGTGGTGCTGTCTAGGCCTTTGTGGAACCACTGTACAGCTGTATGCTGCCACCTGCTGATTCATCGAGGGAATCACACATGTAAAGAGAAGCACACCTGATAATGCATCAAACTCCATGTGCTTACCTTTTGTTTTGAATCTGTATTTTATTAATTTTACAATAATAAAGAAGATATCATAGAAAAATCAAACCGAACATAAGCAATCAGAACTTAAAGATACAATAACAATAAACTATATATATATATATATATATATATATATATATATATATATATATATATAAAGCAGTAGACCACCTGTTATGTTCTCAAAAAAGGTTAATTGGAAACCAAACCCCTAAATTAAAAATGAATTATAAGTGAAAAATGCTAAAGGTGGGGGCAAGGAAAGGGTATTGCCCAAGTTCTCTAACACAGGGCCACTGTTGTGGTAAACTATGAAATGAGCCTACATTTTTAAGAGCATAAATAATGTAACCCAGATGCAGTCGCATTATTTTCACTATAGTCTTTTGTTGGGGGTGATTGGCTTTGCTAGTACCTCACACAGATAAGCTTGGCTATTCCAGCAAAAGTCCATCACACCTTCACGAGATTGCTGGTGGATTGACTGATTTTAAGGACCACCCGAAAAAGCCAATTTTTTTTTTGCAATTTGTCAATGTTGAGTTCTCACACTGATGGATCTTTGGAGCAATCCCAGAACATATAGATATTGTCAGCTTCAGACTAGTTACATCTCCAACATATGCCCCCTGTCATAATCCCCATCTTTCACTGTCAACAAGGGGTAGAAAACCATCTATATAAAAATAACCATCGCAGGTTATAATGTCTTGGCTTTTTCTTCAACTTACTGGGAGTGCCCCAAACCTGCCTTATTTGCCAAGTTTCTATTCACACACCCTCCAGATTAACCCATCTATTTATTTATTTATGTATTTAAATTTGTTGACCGGGAGTGTCCGACTGGACGTGGGTCCATTTTCAGCGGAGGCCCGGGAGAAAAGCTCCACAGTAAAATAAACAGACAGTAGTTACATAGGATTACATAGCGATTAACAATTTAACATAGAAATTACTTACAACATATTTACAGATGAAGAACATAGTACATCAGTAGACAACTAGAATCTTTATCTGTGAAGTACATAACAGGCATTAACAAATGTAACAATGAGAAGTTCCTGCTGTATAATAAGTACTAGGCTTATGAGCATCTGAGCTTGCTATCATCAAGGTAGTTAGTGGAGGTGAAAGAAAGGTAGTAGTTGGATGGGGTGGATGATATTAGAGTGGGAGTTGCAAGGGCATAGCCAGCATGTTTTTAGGTGCGCTTTTAATAAAGTTTTGAAGTTGGTGCATGATGGTACAGAGGTAATTGTGGGTGGGAGTGAGTTCCATAATTTGGCTATGGCGCAAGAGAATAGTGCTTCACCAGCAGAGTTATTGGCTTTAGTGATCTGCAAATGATTTTTGTTGCTGGATCTTAGTGGTCTGGTGGTGCGATAGGGTTGGAGTAGATTCTGGAAGGATGGGACATTTAGTGGATGGTTTACTAGTTTGTGGGTGAGTGAGAGTTGATACCACTGAAGGAGGTGAGGGAGTTCAAGCCATCCCAGTTCAGCAAGTGAGAGACAGTGGTGACTACGGTAGGATGCCCCTGTGGCGAATTTGGCGATTTTGTTGTAGCAGGTCTCTAGCTTGTTTAGATCACATTGCCTTAGGTTGGTATATACTGGAGAGGCATAAAGTAGGGTGGAGATAAGGTGGGAATTTGCTATTGAAATCTTTGCTGCTTTGGTGAGAAGTTGTTTATTTCTGTATAATGCTCCTAGTTTTTTGTGGACTTTTTTTATGGTCATGGATATGTCAATGTCAAATTTTAGTTTATTGTCTATTTCCACTCCTAGCAATTTGGTGTGTTCAGTTAGGTATATAGTGGTGTTGTCTTTTGCTGTGATGTTAAAGTGAGAGTTGTTTTGAGTACGTTTGGTGGGTTGGAAGATGAGTAGTTTAGTTTTGTTTGGGTTGAGTATTAATTGGGCATCGGATAACCATGTTTCAACAGAGGAAAAGGCTTCCTGTGTGACTTTTTGCAGTTTGGGTAGGGACTGGGCTGAGCAGATGATGGTTGAGTCATCTGCGTATTGGATGAGTGTGCCATGTTTGGTGGCAGAGGCTAGATTATTGGTGTAAACAGAGAAGTAGGGGTCCAAGGATGGATCCTTGAGGAACCCCTATGGAGACAGGTAGTTGGGGAGATATGTCATTCTGCCATACAACGGATTGTTGGCGGTCAGACAGGTAACTCTGAAACCAGTTGGTGACTGATTGTGAGAAGGATAGGTTATTGAGGACAGAGATAAGTTGTTTGTGTGGGACCATGTCAAATGCTTTAGATAGGTCTAGGAAAGTAGCAGAGGAGAGATAGCCATTGTTTTTATGCTGAAGGATAGTGTTAGTAAAGGAGAGTAAGGCAGTGGTGGTGCTATGGTTTGGTCAGAAACCATGCTGAGTACTGGAAAGGAGGTTGTTAGTAAGGAGGTAGTCTTGAGACCTGAGAGTGTATGCATCTCTCTAGTATTTTGGAGAGTGGAGAGAGAATAGCTATGGGGTGGTAATTGGTTAGTTCTGCAGAGGGTCCGCCTTTGTGGAGGGGAATTATATGTGAGACTTTCCACAATGTGGGAACGTAACTTTCTGACAGAGATCGGTTAATCAAGATGGATACTGGGTAGGCCAGAGCATCAGCTGCGATTTGTAGGTATTCACTTGGGAGGTTGTCTGCTGCTAATTTGGTGGGTTTAAGTTTAGTTAAGAGTTTTTTATGTTGGAGGTAGGTACAGGAGAAAAAGAGAAGGCAGTGGGGAGATTACTAGTTGAAGGTGTGGGTTGGAGGGGAGGGGGGTTGTGTTGTTTAGCTAGTGATAGTGTGGTTTGGGTGAAGTGTGTGTTGAATGAGGTAGCAATATTCTTGAGGAGTGAGGGATGTTAGGAGGAGGGGTACTGACTTTACCTGGGTGGAGAATGGAGTTTATGGAGGACCAGAATTGTTTGGGGCTGTGTTGTGAGGAGTCTAGGGCAGACTGGTAGTATTGGAATTTGTCCCATTTTATTAGCTTTTTGACTCTATTGCGTAGTTCTAGGAATGTTTGTCTAGCTGTGGGGGTTTTGGTTTTGCGCCAGTGCTCCCAGGCTTTATCCCTGTTTTTCATTTCTGACTTAGTGGTTTTCTGTAGCCATGGGGAGGGTTGTGCTTTGGTTCTGGAAAATCTTATGGGGGCATGGTAATTAAGGATGTTCAGGAAGGTAGTATTAAAAAATTCAACTGCGTCATCTAGACTGAGGTACTTTAGAGCATGCCAGTTACATTCTTTGAGGGATGAGATGAATGTGAGTGGGTTAAAGTTTATTTTTTTACGTATTTGACGATAGATGACAGGTTTAGCTTGGTACAGGTATTTTTTTTGAGTAGGAATGTTGTGGAGTGATCACTGAGGCTATCTGATAAGCACCCTGTTATATATGACTGGGGGTTCTTACTGACTAGTATCCAATCCAGGGTAGTGTGCTTGCTGGAGTTTTTATTTATCCTTGTTGGTGACTGGACTAGTTGGGTGAAGCCATGAAGGTGTACATGATGGGTTGGATTGTTGCCAGAACAGGATTGCCAGTCAATATTGAAATCACCTAAGATGATAGTTTCTTGGGGGAGATGGTGGGTAGACCAGCTGAGGAGGTTTTCTAGTGGAGGGATGTTTTGGCCAGGTGGGAAGTAGCATCCAATTATGTTGATGGTTTTGTTTTGGTTAATTTTGAGGTTGGTATATATTCTTTCTTCATTGCCTGTTTGTGGAGCTGATGATTTTAAGATCTGGATGTTTAGATAAGTTTAAGATCTAAGTTTAAGTTTTTAGATCTAGTTTTAATAAGCCATATAATGGTTCTCACGCTACATTCCCAAACATTGAGATAGAGCATTCCTGCTCTACCCTTTTCAAATTTACCCCATTTTCCACTGTAAAATACTCTGGGTAAACTCTAGCTTTATCCTGTCATGCCCAGTACATTAGATTCGGCCGTAGGTAAACCAGTCGCTGTCATCAAAACCAAATTCTGTAGTGATAAAGTCAAGACTTTAAGACAGCAGGGGAAGAAGAGTCTAAAATCCAGGACCATTCCTTAATCTGTCTAGGAAGCCATCTTTTACTTGCTTTAACCCTAAATACCTGCTGAACTTCCAGGTGATGCCAGATGACACCCTGTAAGCTCCTGCCCCAAGCCAAGCCATAAACCTGGTCATTCAATGTAGATTTGAGATATCTTGGCAACAGGCAGCCCCCACAGAGTTACTGTAAGTTTGGGCACACTCATCCTCACCATCCTCTGTTCCTGTAACTCTTTTGAAGAAGCTGGTGAATCTGGAAGGCTATCACATAACTGTCTAGATTCAGTACCTCTGTTCCTCCAAAAAACCTATTTATGTAGGCAGCTGCCACAGAGATGCTCCTCCCCTCCTAATATAGCATTGTTAAGAAGATTCTGCATGGTTAGCAAGTGCAGATGGGTAGGAACTATAAAAATATTATGAATAACTTAAAATAATTGAGGTAATACCATAGTCTGGGCCGCTCTAACTCTGCCTGATAATGTGTGAAATCTTGCAACTTTTGGTAAAAGTCCTCATGTATTGTGTAGAAGACTCTCAGTATTATTCACCATCTCATTAATGGAAACCCAAATATTTTCTGTCATCGACTACTATAAACATGCCTTTAGCTTGTACTCGTGCATGTACTTTGTAATTGTCAGTTTGTGGTCATCGCATACAAGGTCTGAAGCTGATCCACAAGTGTGGGATATATCCTGTACTAGTAGTAGAACTATTGGCACATTGGAGCTCATTAGTATGCAGTTGTCAGAAAGGAATTAGTATCCTCATTAGACAGGGCTTTAAGTGTTAAACAGATGTGGTATTCAAGATGTTCTTCATCTCACAGGGGAGTACAGTTATCTGAGAAGCCCCTACAGCCTGACCTGCCTCCTGGGAGGCCACATCCTGTAAAAACAAAGTTTCTCCCTGGGACTCCAGAGAGGCCTCCGTCGGAACCACCGGTTCCACTGACGCCTCTAAAGAACCGGCGTCCGGTTCGGACGACTCTTCTAACCTAGGTTTAACTGCCTTGTCCTTGCGCTTCTTTGAGGAAGCCGGCGTCGGAGCATCCGATGGCATATTGTAATTGCACCGCTTCCCAAAGACCAACCTAGCACAATCCAACCTTCGCTTTATAGTGCGTTTATTAAACCTAGCACAAAAGCGACACCCAACAACGTCGTGCTCAGGTCCCAAACAAGGTATACACAAGTTATGGTAATCCCTATGCGGTATCTGTTTCCCACAAGAAATACAGTTATTTACTTTTTCTGACATCCGGTAAACCACTGAGGCAAGAAAAAAACAAAATATTTCCCAATGGGGTACTTAACCAACTCTGACTTCGGTCTGAAACTCCGAATTCGAAATATTTCAGAACGCCGAACGGCACTTGCAACACTGCTTCTGCATCGGACCATGCGGCAAAAAAGACTGAGGATATGACGTCGGTCATGCGCATTTGTACCCTGACGTTCTGATGTCAGTCAAATGCGCCTTGACCGACGTCAGCCTTATACTCTGATATTCGGGCCGACCGAGGGACAGCGGACTACCCAAGTGTTAGGACTGCAGCAATGTGGATCTTCGAACATCTACATTTATGGTAGGTACAAAACTGTACTTTCTTCCATTACTAGAGGGATGAGACCAGGAGAAAGCAGACAACCCTGCTAGGTACCACTTACAGTTCTGCCTGGATAGGAAAGACCTCTGGTAACCAAAAGACAGAAGCAAGGGGATGTTAAGTTTTTTTAACCAATTCAGTAAAATTCTTCCCACAATCCGTATTACTGTTGCTTATAATGCAGTGTTTATTAATTTACTTATTTACTGGCATTTGTTAACTGAGATAGTCCACCTGGGCACAACAACCCCTTTTCAGAGGAGGACCAGGGGGAAAAGCTGCACAGAATAGATACAATTGTTGCATCAGAAAAGTTCAAATTCAAAAAAATTGGTTCCATACAGAAGCATGTACATTCAGTATATACTTGCTAGCTAACAACTGAAGAGCTAAGTATAAATGGTATAAAGTTAAGTAGGCAAGCTTAACATATCTACAGTTTTTGAGAAAAGAAGAAAAAGAAAGTTGTAGAAGTGTAAGAGAGTGAGAAAATGTTGAGAAATGGTAAGAAAGAAAATTATATGAAGGTATCAGGCTGTGATTTGATATGTTAAGTGTATTTAGATAATCTTGAGTGTATAGATTTAAGTAGGTTACTGTAGATTTAAGTAGGTTACTAGATGAGGCCATGAAGAGGTATAAGAATAATTTTTTTCCAGGAGTCGAGTATGTACATAACTATGTATTGTTTGTTTTGTCTTAAATATGTTAAGTCTGTGTGTTACAGTGGAAGAGCATTCCAAAACTTTAAGACTTAATTGGATTAACGTACCTCCCTGGACTACATGGAAGAGCTCTCCGATCTTGTAGCCCAGGCAGGTATGACCGTAGCCCTGAGTAGCATTCTGCCATTGCCCAGAATGATACCGCAGTTCAAGGACAAAATGATTGACTTCAACAATTGGCTAAGCTTCTGGTGCCCTTCTAAGGGGATCCAGTATCTGTCTGCCTGGGACAACATGGTCGACAGACCACAATGCTTTGCTAGAGATGGCCTGCACCGTTGGGATTCCGGATATTGGCTAAGGCTGTTGCTGCCCCTGTAGTGTCATTTTTAGGCAAGGTTCAAATGACAAATTCATCACTGTAACAGGGGCAAGCAAAAACTGAGGGTAATGCTACTCAATGTTTAAAGTCTAAATCTCAAAATGCACTCCCTTGGGGCACTCCTTAAAATGGAGAACATCGATATCTGTACAGTGACTGAGACCTGGTTCTAGGCTCCAGAGAGCACCCCTGCATTACCAGGCTTTTCGGCCATCTAACCTGGACCGGAACACCAAAGGCTGAGGTGTGTCCATATTCATTAAGGATATCCACACCTCCAGGCTAGTTGCTAAGCATAATGCATCTGAGGTTATCCAAGCATAACTAACTCTGGGCAAAACTGCAATCCAAATTGTAGCTTGCTACAGATCCCCCACCATGCCCCCGGATTCCCACTCCTCTTTTCTTGATATATTGGAAAATGTTAGGGCTCAACCAAATACCCTAATAATGGGCAATTTCAACTACCCCACCATTAACTGAGAAAACTACTCGTGTACCAATTCCTTCACTCAACACTTTCTGGAATTCATAAAATCTAATGCCCTGGATCAACTTATCCACACCCCCACCAAGGGCAACAATATCCTAGACCTAGTCATTACCAACATGAGTGAACGGTGTTCCACACCTGAAGTCAACTCCTCGTTGGTCCGATCTGACCATAAGCTAATCACCCTTGATATCCACATCCCGCCCCCACCCCCCATTAAGGAAACCACAGTAAAAAATTTCTCCAAAGCCAACTTCATACTTCTTAAGACAGAAGTGGCAAACTTCATGACACCCATGCAGATGGACAATACAGTTACTTCTGCTGAATCCTACACAGATGCACTCTATAAGCACTTGCATGAGTACATGGATCATGCTCTCCCAAACAGAACCAAGATGCTATCCTCCAGAAAAAGGAAGCCAATCTGGTGGTCCCCTGCCGTAATCAAACTACAACAGAAGGAAGAAACTGTTGCAAAAGAGAGTAAACTACCATAAGTGTAGGAGTTCCCTGGTCAGCCTCAGTAAGAAGCTGAGATCCCTTATAAGATCCTCCAAAGCTAGCTATGAAAACAAAATCACCACTGATTCTAGGGACAACCACAAAGCATTCTATAGCTGTGTGAAGAATCTCAATGGCAACACCCAGATCTGCTCTGAGTTACAGCACAATGGCATGAAAATTACAGAACCAACTGATATTGCCAATGTCCTGGCAGATAAGTTCAGTGCTAACTTTACCCCCCTCTCACCCCCTAAAGGGCCCATAACTATGCAGGAACAATGCATAGTCCCTGTAATCACAACTACGCAGGTAAAAGCTGCACTCTCTAAAGCCAAAAACACAGCATCCATGGGACCAGACAACATCCCAGGCTGAGTTTTACACGAACTTCAGAACAAACTGGCTGCCCACCTAAGCACCATGTTCAGTCATAGTCTTGCATCAGACTTTGTGCCCACTGAATGGGGCACAGCAACAGTTATCCCACTCCACAGAGGGGGAGCCACCACTGATCCCGGGAACTATCGCCCTATTAGCCTGACGAGCCTGGTCTGTAAGGCCATTGAACGTTTCATCATGAAATTCGTAAACAAAAACATTGGTAACCTCCAAACTCTGGACCCCACCCAGTTCGGGTTTGTGAAAGGCAGATCATGCCTCCTGAACCTGATCGACTTCTTTGAGACAATCACCAAAGCTGTAGACGAGGGTAAGGTGGTTCACACAGCCTATCGTTTCCTTGCCAAGGTGTTCAACACCATCCCCCATTCTGGAATTATAGCTAAACTAGGTATAAATCCCTACACCACAAGATGGGTTGCCAATTGGCTCACTGACAGAACCCATACTATAAAAGTTGCAGACTCCAAATCTGACTTCAAACCAGTGACAAGTGGAGTACAAAAGGGTTCAGTCTTGGGACCTCTCCTGTTTGGTATCTACTTCTCTGAAGTACAGGCTAACATAGAAGGCCTTTGGCTAATGAAGTATGGAGATGACTGCAAACTAGGAGCCATAGTTGAGTCCACAAATGATGTGGACATCCTGCAGAAGGGCCTCACTGAGACAGATGCCTGGTGTCAGAGCCATGGCCTCAAGCTCTGTGCCAAAAAGTGCATTGTCATCCCCTTTGGTAAAAACCTCTGTACCCATGAACTACCACATAGGTGGCAGTCTACTTACCGCCGAATGTGTGATGAGACCTGGGGACCCAGGTGGACAGTAGTCTTTCCTTTGATAATCACATTGCCACAGTAGTCAGGAAATCCTTCTACATGGCACACCTCATCACAAAAGGGTTCTCATCTAGGAAAAAAGAGGTCATTGTTCCCCCCCTACTCGACACTCATTAGACCCATTATAGAGTACAATGCCCCTTTTGGAATGTACCTCACAAGACATCTGCAGCAGCTGGAAAGCCCACAGAAGTACCTCACAAAGAGGATTACTGGCCTAAAACAGATGCCCTACACTGACCGTCTCAAAAAACTCCAGCTTTACTCCATAGCATATCGCCTACTCCGAGGTGATCTCTGCCTAACATATAAAGCTATGTCAAGCCCAGAGCTGTTGGACATGCTACACCTAAAGAAATCCCAATCCCTCCGAGCTGCACTCTCTAGGGACCTAAACCTTGTCACTACAATAAACAGGACATGCTGAAGGGATAGATTCCTATCCCAGAGACTTCCCATACTCTGGAACAAACTACCCATCTATGTGAAGCAAAGTTCCTCATTAGCACTCTTCAAGAAAAATCTTGATAAGTGGATGGGAAATAGGAAATACACCTCGGGGATCACTTCTGTGGCTGTGCTCGACATGGGCACAGGAAAATAAATTTCTTGGGTGGCATAAGCCAGGGAATCTTGTTGGGTAGGCTTACCTAGGCCCTTGGTCCGATAGCCTAGTACCTACCTATGAACCTATAAAGTGAATCTCCTGCAGCATTATTTGATTTGGTAATAATTAACAGATTTTTGCTTGCATGTAGATCCCAAGTCTGTGAATAAAATTGTAGGGTATTTCATAAAGCTGCTTAGTTTTGAGGGTTTGGATAAGGTTATAGGCCATAAGCAGTTGTGTATAAGATGTGCAGTACAGTAATTTTATCCAGATTAGTTGCTTTGCAGCTAAGCATTGATGTGTTTTGTGGGGACTGTTGGCTGCAAGTTTATCTGTATCTGTTTTATTGTAGCATGCATTACATTTTATCTTGTAGGTAGAATTTAGGTTTTTCAGAATAGATGCATAAAGGAGTGAGGTACAAAGAGTCATTGATTTTTCTAATTATGTCTGTGAGTTGTGATTTTGCTTTGTAGTATATGCCAGTATTCTGGTGCGTTTTCACATGACTTGTAAGATGTGCTGGTGATGCTTAAGGTTTTCATTCACTTTGACTCCTAGTAATTTACTATTGGATATTATTTGTGTAGTGGTGGTGTTTGCTGATAACATGTGAAAAGTTTTTTTGGCCCACTAGGTTTTTTTTAGAAGGAAAAGCATTTTTTTTTTCTTTGAATATAGGAGAAACTCAGCAGTTGAAAGCCAGGATGACGAATGACAATTACTCTCTGTAATTTTGTTCTAGTGATAACAGTTTTGGAGATGTGTATACAAGTTTAGAGTTGTTTACATACTGTACTATGCTGCCCTGTCTTGTTGAATCATGGAGTTATTTGTAAAGATGTCAAAAAGCAGAAGCCCTGAGACAGATCCTTGAGAAGCTCCGTACTTCTACATGGAGGGAAAGAGACGGTGTTTGTTGCAGTTTTGCAGCTTGTTGACCATTTGATAACTGGCTGTGGAACCTAGTGAGTACAAGAGTAGACAGTTGTATAAGTAGCTACTGGTGAGATACTGTGGCAAATGCCTTGGGTAAGATGAGGAAAAGGGACAGTACTAGATTACCTGCAATTCTGTTTATGCTAATTGTATCAATGAAGTTAGAGGGCTGCTGTTGTGTTTTTATGGACATAAACTATTTTGATTTATTGAGAGGAGGTTATCAGTAAAATATTTGAGGAGATGAGGGTGAATGGACTTTTGATAGAGGGGATAACGTAGCTATGGGGATGTAGTTTCAGAAGTTTGTAGAATGACCTCCTTTATGTAGGGGTTTGATGAAAGGTTTTTCCCAAAGAGTGCAGTGCGTGGCTCGTTTTAGCTTGACATGTTTTTTGATGGTGGGGGTTGGTGTAGGTTTAAAAGTGAAAATATTTCTGTGTTTTTTTTTGTCCTATTATTTCATTAATATTCATGCATTTTCTTAAAACAATATGGTTAACATGTTTTCTTTCCTGTGTGCACTAAATACTTTTCAGCTGTTGTAGTATTTACAACGAAGCAGTTTGATTTGTGAGGAAACTTCACACCTGTGAGTGCATAATTAGTTCTCTGTTACTGTAATTCAAAAAAAGACAAATTCAGACATTTCATTAAGTTAGGTGAAGTTACTAAGCACCTTGTGCATTGCACAGAGTAAACTTTCTATAAACTTGAAATGAAAATGTTTAAAAGCCACTCTGCTGCATGCAAATAACCCATTGTATGTACTACAGTTTTACAGAATTATTTTAAATAAAATAGTAAGTGCGCATTTGAATCATGTTTTGAGTATTGGATTTATTTACCCTCTGTCAACATTAACTAGGTGGAATAACAGTAGTAGAATTGCCCTCACACCATGGCACCTGGCCATCTCTTTCCTTCCTAAAAACCGAGACAACATTTTCATTCAGTAGCTTTGCTTGTTTTAATTCTTTTGCAACATTCCTTCTGCCTGGCCTACCAAAGTCTGTACCGCCTTTCTCTTTCATACAGTATTCCTAGAAAATACCTGTTCACCCTCTTTATCCCTTTTGCCAGCTCACTTTTGACATCTGCCTTTGTTGCCCTGTCATCCTTAAACATTCTCTTTGGCCTCTGCTTTATACTCTAAGTGTAGCTTCACATTCCTATGTGACAGCACTTTATCTTGTGTTTTTTCATGTGTTCCCTGTTCCACAAAACCTTGTTCCGAGCTCAGAGCACTCTTCTCTGGCATACTCCCACTCCTTAATTTCCTTCTAGTCTCTTAGCTCATCTTTGAACCTCTCACTCAGCTCAGGGTAACCCATCATTGTGAAATCGAACATGGTCATCTTTTGTCCTCCTTTATTTCCCCAACTATAAACCATACAATGATTATATCTCATCTGGTTGATGGTACCTTAATCTGGAAATCACAGACACTGTTTTGTTTAAGACCACATCCAGAATACTGTCATTTCTGGTTTAGTCCTGCACCAGCTGGCTAAACTCTGCTGGTCCAAGGCCTCCGTCAGCCCTCCCCCAGTCTCTGTCCTGGATATTGAGTGTCCTAGTTTGTTTCTAGATGAATCAGATCCCCATGCAAGTATAGTGATCCCCTTCCTCCTCCATTCTTTTCCCATAGCCACTTGTCCTCCTTCCTTGGTGTGTCCAGGGGCTGGTACGTCATGTAGACCCAGTGATACCTCCCTCTCTCTTCCTCTGAACAAACTGCATTAGTACTTACAGTAGATTCTGAACTTTATCACATCTCAAAACCTTCATGGGCTGCTGTTGCCCCCCCCCCCCAATGATGTCATGTGTGGTACTCCTTATATAGATAACCAGTCCCCAATCTTCACTTTCCTCGCTGTCATTCCTAAACTACCTCTATGTCCCACCCTTCATTAATACCCTGTGCTTCTGTGATACAGGTCTATATTGTAAGCACGAACACTTAGGTTGTCGAATACGGCATGATTGACACCTATTAAGCAAACCGCGAGTTCACTGAACATGGAAACCGCGAAATTCGAAATCCCAATTCGGCATAATTGGCCCTTCTGCGATATAGCTCCGTAAGGCAAGTGTGCGATAGTTACGGATCTTGGGTTAGGGTGCGGGTTAACGGAAGTGCACGCCAGAGGATAATACAGCCCAATCCGCAGAATCCTTTACAAATGCATTCTATGAGCACCTGCAAGAATGCATGGATCGTGCTATCCCAAATAAAACCAAGACTCGCTCCTCCAAAAACAGGAGACCGGTCTGGTGGACCCCGGCCATAAATAAGAGGATCCAAGAGGATCCTATGCAGCTCGACTAAAGAAACTCCAGCTCTACTCAGTTGCTTACCGCCTACTCAGAGGCGATCTATGCCTGACGTACAAAGCCATGTCAAACCCAGAATTAATGGGCATGCTCCACCTCAAAAAATCCAAGTCCCTTAGAGCTACACGCTCCAGGGACCTAAACCTCAGCACAAAAATAAATAGGACATGCTGGAGGGACAGATTCATTTCCCAGAGGCTCCACTCACTCTGGAATAGAATCCCAATTCATGTTAGACATAGCCCCTCGCTGACCCTCTTCAAGCGAAATCTGGACGCGTGGATGGGAAATCGCAAATTCACCCCTGGGATCTCTCCTGTGTCCCTGCTAGACAGAGGCACAGTAAACTAATCTTAAAAGGGTACCTTCTGTGACCTACTTTACAGAGGCACAGTAGGCTAATCTAATAGGGAGGCGGAAGCCAAATACAATCTGGCTAGGCTTATAAATGCCCTAGGGCAGATAGCCTAGTATCTACCTATGAACCTATGATAGTAATGTATGTAATGGTTAGAAGTAGGGTTTTAAGTGTATGTGTGTGGATTATTTATTTTGTGTGGGTATATCTTTTTAAGGTAAGTGTGTGATAGTTACGGACCTTAGGGTTAGGGTGCGGGTTAAGGTAAGTGCATAGATAGTACTGTATGTAAGGGTTAGAAGTAGGGTTTTGTTAAGTGTATGTGTGTGGATTATTTATTTTGTTTGGGTATAGCTTATTAAGGTAAGTGTGCGATAGTTATGGACCTTAGGGTTAGGGTGCGGGTTAAGGTAAGTGCATAGATAGTAATGCATGAAAGGGATGTTCATCATGTTACACTGCTGCAGTCATCACACTTGGGTTATCCTGCCATCAGGGGGTCCCGCAGTCGGCCAGAGTTCCAAAGTCTTGGTCCGGCATTGGTTGCTGTCACCTCCTCCCTGGCATCAGTGCGACCGGGGTATAAAAGATGCAGCCGACACCATTTTCTTCAGTCTTTCTTGCTGCACGGTGCCCGAAGCAGAAGCAGTTTGCAAGTGCCGGTCGGCCGTCTCCTGAGATTTTCATTCCGAATCCAGAACCAAAGTCTTCTAAAAAAGCTAAGTACCCCGTTGGGGAAACTTTTTCTTGCCTCAGACCGATGTCAGTAAAAGTTAATAACTATATTTCTTGTGGGAAGCAAATACCTCATAAGCATTCCCACTCCTATTGTATTCCATGCCTAGGCCCTGACCATGACAACACTGGTTGTCGGTTTTGTGCTAGGTTTAACAAGCGCACTATTAAACGTCGGTTTGATTTTGCCCAACATTATTTTGGTAGAAAATTCAATTATACCATGCCGTCGGAAATTCCGACGACCGCAATGCATAAAAAACGCAAGGACAGGCATCCGAGGCCCAAAACGGACGACGAGGCCTCCTCTAGGCCGGTCGCTGGTTCTCCGGTTTTCAGTGAGGCACCTGCGCAGCCCCTGACGACCACTTCCACAGAACCACAGACCGCCTCCGACTCCCACATGGAGCTGGCTGGGCCTTTGGATACACTAGGCCTTCAGTTTACCGATCCTAAACCTACAGAGGAAACTGAAGTAGCTGAGCATTCCACAGCTACAGAAGGTGTTTTCAGACCTACCCAGTTAACTATTAAACCCTCTGTTAAATCTAAGACCCCCTTAAAAGCAAAGAAACAGACACTACTTTCTCCAGGACAGGCTTCCATGCCTAAGAAACAGATGCTAAAAATGGCCGAGGACCTGATCACTCTGATCAGGGGGTCCCATCCCCCTCCTGATAAAAGGCCCAGGCAGGAGGCAGACTGTGAATCTTCTGATCAGGTGTCCCTCTCCTCTGACTCTTCCTCGGACTTAGGATATTCTTTACCACCTTATGAGGATTCTGATGCTGAGGAATCAATTCCATCAGCCTCTCCGCCTGAGGATTACTCCTTTGGGGGGAGACCCTACATACCATGAGAGAGCATTTCCATTGGGAAGGCCAGGATTATTCAGAATCCAAGAAAAGACTCAGAGACTTCCTTTTATTGCCCCAACACAGACCCCCTTGCTATTCCACCAGTTTTAGACATTGTGGATGATGTGTACACTGAATCCAGTTTGAACCTAGACTCCTTACCCCCAGCCCCAGTTAAACCTGATAGATATTACAGAGTCCCTGACTCTCACAAATTTCTGTACAAAAGCCCTGTTGCCGACCCTGAAACTATTTCTCAGGGACCCAAAGGGATTAAGGCCTCATCAGTAAAAAACCCAGTCCCCTCTGACAGATTCCAGACAGATGGGGAAAAAAGGTATATACGTCTGCAACTTTAGCAATGAAAGCTTGGAATTTCCAGTTTCATGTGCTAAAATATCAGCAATTTTTGATGTCTCAGTTGAAACAAAAGGTGCTACCAGAATCAGATTCTCCTAACTTAAAAGAAATGCAGGATTTATTGCATGCAGCTGAAAAAGTGGGAAAACATACTTTGCAATGTGGGTTTGATTCCTTAGAGGCCTCCTGTAGAGCAGCAGTCACAGGCTCTGTCATTAGAAGGCATGCTTGGTTAAAAGAACATACGTTACCAGATCATGTTAAGGTCAAATTATTGGATGCACCTTTGCAGCGGGATGTGCTGTTTGGAGTTAAGGCAGAGGAGGTATTAAAGAAGATGGAGGATAAGGCAAAATCTATGCAAACGGTGAAAGATTTCTTACAGGTTCAGCCTCCTCGTTTTAGCAGAAATTGGTCTACAAAGAATTGGTCCTTTCCAGTCACAGATAGACCTCAAAGGGGCAGATACAGACGTCCAAGAGGTAGAGGTCAGACACAAGGCTCTTACAGGCCTCGACAATGGGGCACACCAGGCCAGAAAGAAGGGGGAAGACAGGCCTCAACCTTATAAAAAAACAGCCTCAATGACTTTCCACTACAGCTGCCAAACAGCTTTCTCTTGGCAGCCCCCTTAGGAGGAAAACTGGCATTTTTCTATCACAACTGGCATTGCATCACCAAGGACAAGTGGGTTCTGAACATCGTATCTCAAGGTTACAGGTTCCATTTCCACATCTTGCCAATGCCAAATCTGCCACCAAATCAAGGGCTAGAGGCTCAAAAACAAATTACAGCACTCATGATCATGAGAGCTATTCAAAAGGTACCACCACAAGAACAAGGACAAGGATTTTACTCAAGACTCTTTCTGGTTCCCAGAAAGGACAAAGCCTGGAGACCCATTCTGGGCCTTTCCACACTAAATACTTACCTGGATGCTCCGAAATTCAAAATGTTGACACTACAGCAGCTTCTTCCCATGCTGGGCAAGAAAGCTTGGCTCGTGACTTTGGACCTCAAAGAGGCATACCTGCATGTCCCTCTCACACAAAACTGCAGAGGATACCTCAGATTTATAGCAGGTTCAATGTACTATCAATTCTCTGCACTGCCCTTTGGCTTATCTACTGCACCAGGGTCTTCACAAAGTGCCTGGCACCACTAATTGCATTTTGCAGGAAAAAAGGAATTCAAATTTATCCATACCTGGACGACTGCCTGATTCAAGCAGAGAGCAAGGACATTCTACTAAAGCAAGTGGCATACGTAAAACAGTTAAGTTGCCTGGGATACACAATAAACGAAAAGAAATCAAAACTAGTGCCCTCACAACAGATAATATTCCTGGGTGCCAGCTTGAACACAACGGCCCAGATGGCTTGTCTCACGCCAGACAAGCAAAAACAACTGACTCAATATTTTCAATTAATGGCAACAAAGACCCAACTCCCTGCAAGAAAAATTCTGCAGGCCTGGGGCTACATGGCATCTTGCATACTACTAATTCCATATGCCAGACTGCATATGAGGAAACTACAATGGTACCTAAAGAGCATATGGTCTCAACACTGTCAAAGTTTGGAAACAGTTATACCACTAATTCCTTGCCTACAACAGGAGTTTCGATGGCGGGCACAAGCTTGTCACCTCAACAAGGGACAGCCTTTCACTCAACCCACAGCCAGGCAGACACTGACAACAGATGCATCGGATTACGCCTGGGGAGCACACATGGCAGGAAAATGTATCCAGGGCGAGTGGCCCACAGAGCAAAGACATCTCCACATCAATCAAAAAGAGATGCTAGCTGTACAAAATGCTATTATAGCTTTCAAGGGACCTACTGCATCCAGGACAATTACTACTAAAAACAGACAACACCACAGTTATGTGGTACATAAGCAAGGGGGCACGCACTCCTACCCCCTCTGCAGACAAGCCATGACCTTGTGGAATACACCACTAAACTACCAAGTTCACCTGCAAGCACAATTCCTGCCAGGAGAGAAAAACACACTGGCAGACAACCTAAGCAGAAACATTATGGACCCACACAAATGGGAACTGAACACACAAATTCAGAATGATAACACAAAAATGGTGGAACCCGGATGTAGATCTGTTTGCTTCCCCAAAGAACTGCCAATTACAGAAATTCTGCACAAGGAGCTACCATCCTCAAGCATGGAAAGTGGATGCCCTCTCATTCAGCTGGAAAAAAACTACAAGTATACGCCTTCCCTCCTTTACCTCTCCTTCCAAAGGTACTCATAAAAGCCTGGCAGGAAGAGCCAAAAATTATCCTGATTACACCAGACTGGCCACGCCAGCACTGGTACCCAATCTTAAAGAACTTAGCACAAGAACCACCCTGGATTTTGCCTCATATCCCACAGCTGCTGACACAGCACAGCAATCAGATACTTCACAGCCAGCTAAAGACCTTAAATCTAGCTGCATGGAAAATTCCTTAGCCAAGCAAGCAATGCCTCTCTCCAAAGCTGTTATGCATGTCATTCTGGAGGCCAGAAGGCCTAGTACCAGGAAAGCATACTCGGATAAATGGAAAAGATTCTGTGCCTGGAACCAAGCACACAACCTTAACCCTCTTGTCCCAAACATTCCTCAGATACTGCAATACTTAACTGAGATGCTGGACAAGGGCCTCTCTTTTTCATCCATCAAAATCCACGCCTCAGCTATCTCTGCTCATTACAATACGGATCCACCAATTTTTTCCAATCCTTTGCTCAAACAATACCTCAGAGGGGCTAAAAACATAAGACCGTCCCGTAGAGCACCCACACCAACTTGGGACCCCAACTTTGTTTTGGAAAAATTAACTTTACCTCCTTCTGAGCCAGCTAACACAGCAGAATTAAAATACATCTCTTGGAAAACTGCTCTGCTACTGGCAATAACATCAGCACGAAGAGTTTCAGAATTACAGGCACTAATGGCAGTGGAACATTTCCTCATCTTCCACCAGGACAAGGGTGTCTTTACGAACTAACCCTACATTTATGCCAAAGGTCGTATCAAGTGTGGCTCTAAACCAAACTATTCACTAGCCAACTTTCTATCCAAAACCACAGAATAAAGGGGAGAGACTACTACATTCTTTGGACATTCACAGACAGTTACGATTCTACTTGGACAAAACCAAAGCTTTCAGAAAAAACTGAACAACTATTGGTAGCATATGCTGCAGGAGCACAGGGAAAAGCCATTTCAAAGCAGACTATTTCAAAATGGATAGGACACTGTATACGTTTCTGCTATACCCACCATGGGAAACCTGTACCTAGCAACATTAGATCTCACTCCACCAGGGCAACAGCCACTTCAACTGCCTACCTCAGAGGAGTACATACCAAGGATATTTTGGAAGCAGCCACATGGATTTCTGTGCATACCTTCACCAAACATTACCATTTGCCTTTATACTCCAAATCCAGAGCTGGCTTTGCCACTGCTGTACTGCAGGGCCTTATAGCCACCCCTAATGCCTTATAGATCCAGCCTCCCTACCTCAGCTTTGGGACTCCACCCAAGTGTAATGACTGCAGCAGTGTAGCACAATGAACATAGTACAGTTTTGTACCTACCATAAATGTAGATGTTTGAGTGTAAACACTGCTGCAGTCCAGGTTACCCTCCCTCCTTCCCCTCTTAATTTCTGGTACTTACCTAAGGCATCTACCCTTTATTACCTATGGGGAGTATTTGCTGGTAACTAAAAATGGTTGTTTGCTTTGTTTTTGTATTTTTTACTAGCAATTTGAATTGCCTACCTATTTGGGGGCACCTGACATCTGGGGCAAGAAAAACTGAAGAAAATGGTATTGGCTGCATCTTTTATATCCCTGTCACACAGATGTCAGGGAGGAGGCGACAGCAACTGACGCCAGACCAAGACTTTGGAACTCTGGCCGACTGCAGGACTGCCTGACGGCAGGATAACCCAAGTGTGATGACTGCAGCAGTGTTTACACTCGAACATCTACATTTATGGTAGGTACAAAACTGTACTTTAGAAGTAGGGTTTTGTTAGGTGTATGTGTGTGGATTATTTATTTTGTTTGGGTGTAGCTTATTAAAGTAAGTGTGCAATGGTTACGGACCTTAGGTTTATGGTTAGGGTGCCAGTTAAAGTACGTGCATAAATAGTAATGTATGTAAGGTTTAGTGTAGGGTTAAAAGTAGGGTTTAGGTTAGTGTATGTATGTGGTTTATTTATTTTGTTTGGATGGGTAGTATGTAGTGAGCGGTGTAGTGGGAAGTACGTTTTATTGTCATCACTGGGTGGAATGGTGTTGGCCAAACAAAACAATTTGGTCATCTGTATTTCCGCATTTTGAGGTTTCAGTGAATTGTGCATTCGCTTGATAGGTGTCGACCATGCCGTATTCGACAACCTAAGGGTTAGCGCTTATAATATAGACCCTGTGATACCAGCAGCATCTAGCCTATTTTCTAGTTCAAATACTCTGCAAGTACTTTCATAATCAATCAGGATTCCTGATATGGCCGAGATAGTATTACTAGGCAATGTACCAAGTCACTGTTTCTTCCTTGTATGTACTTTGTCCATTTTCTTCAGTTGCCTAGTACCTGAGTACTGACTCCCCTTCCATGAAATCCCTTCCCCTCTTTGCATAGTTTAAAGTTTCTCTCTTGCAGACCTATATTTTAAGTATTTGTCTGATCTTCAGAGTCCCTAAAACTTGTCCTTGACATTGGAATTGTCTCCTTGCTTGGCTGTTTTTCATTTCTGTACTGCAGTCAGTCATTTTCTTTCTTAATCCTTTCATTCCTCAGCCTGCTGGCACAGGTAACACATGTAATTATGTTATGTCTAATTCCATACCTGGCATCTTCTTGCCATCTCACTTTCTCCGTTCACTATCACTTGTGCTGTCTTCACTGGCAAGTGTTTGTAGTTGCATGCACCTCAAAATGCAGTCACTGCCCACTGCAGTGTCTCATGAGCAGCTTCAGTTTAGTCTCATCTGTTTTGTCAGATTTTTTTTCTGTCACCACACTGGCTTTTCTCTCCCACTTGCTACCCTTGTCTGTACCACTTTTAGCTGTGCACCTTCCCCTTCTATTTGCATGACCCTCTGCCACTCAGAATATCTCTGCTGGTTACTTCCCTCCATTTGTTGTGCCTGGCCGTTTTCTAATGCTACCTGCACTCGTATCACAAACTCTTTCCATTCTTGTCCACTCCAGGCTCCCTCCTCTCCACACCTTATCCAAATTCTCACTTGCATGGTTTGATGTGCTGTCCAGTGTGTAGCCCAACTAGGTATCCCAGTTGTACTACCTGTTACTTATTAGTATGGTATTTATGCAGTGCTTCAGCTCACAACAGTAGCAGTAGATATACTTGGCAGCTTGATATAGGTATGTATTGCTTCTTCAAAATTAAACTCTACCCCAAAACAATTTATTGCTATAGAAGGAGTTGGAGTTAATGCTGTTCACCTTGGAATGAGGAGGTGGTATGAGCGAAGATGGCAGAGGGGGATGAATTGTTAATATTTAATTATAATAAGGGGCAGACAGAACAGATCTGGAGCCATCATGTGAGATGGTGAAATTGAAAGAAAAAAAAAAAAGAGAGGCAGAATCAGCAAGTCCAAAGATAAAATATTTAATGTAGTTAGCACTTTCGTCTGCCACTAATGAGCAAACTTCATCAGACAAGTAAAAAGAAAATAACATACTTTAAATAGTAGAAAATACATGACATCACTTCCTATCCCTATTAAGTACAAATAGCAAATTTAAAAATATATATAAAAAATATAATAAACAAATTTAAATGTTTGTATACAAATATAGTTCTACATTAGTTATACATATATAAGAAATCATCTTTCTAAAGTATGTTATTTCCTTTTTACTTGTCTGATGAAGTTTGCTCATTAGTGGCAGATGATAGTGCTAACTACAGTAAATATTTTATCTTTGGACTTACTGATTCTGCCTCTCTTATTTCAACAAGTCTTGAATTTGTGTACTCGTGTTGCATTTGGTTTGTTCGTTTTGGAGATGGCTGGAGAAACGAGTCCACTTTCACAGTCTTTGTTCTCCCCTATTGCTTCTCAGGTGGAGAGGAAACGAGTATTGGAACTTTGACTCAACTCATTTTACAACTCACTAACAGAGTTGATGAGTTATCTAAATGCTTTGTCAACAGACTACTCACCATTTCAGGAGGTTTCAACGATGGAGCTTTGAACCATAATCCTGCTTTTGGCATCGATCCCCCTATTTCAACAGTTCCATTGGTTTGTTCAGGCCGGACGACAGTGACTTCAGTTTCTACGGAGATGAGCTTTGAATGTTGGAAACATAAATAGGGCTTCTCCTGAAATGAGAGGCTTGAATGCTATGGTTTCTACTAATGCTGAGGCTTCCTCTGACACAAGAGTTTTGAATGCCATGAATATTAACGGAACAGAGGTGCGGATTAACAACACCATGATTTCTATCGCTCCCTTGACTACAGATATCCCTTCTTTAAATGAAATGCTGACAAAACCAGTGCATTTGTGTGCAAATGGCAATTCTACAAATGGCACAGTGCTTCAAAGCACAGACTTCCGGTACTGTTAATAATCATATTTCAATTATTGACAACCTAAAATTCTATGAAAAATTATTTAAATGTAAAAAATTGCAATTGGAGGTCATTTACCTTTGGGAATGTTTGCAAAGAAAACACATTCCCAAAGGATTAAGACAATTGAGATAACAGACAGGGTTAGTCAGAAATTCTTCATTTCACTGTGAACTTTTACATCTTTTTGATGAACAGGGCTGCCAGTTCTTAGAACTTTTATCAAAAGATTATGGCAGTCAAATTGAGAAGTTGACTGCTGATCTAGACAACTTGGAAAAGACTATTAAATCTGCCCCAGATTTTTCAAGATATAAATTTGATTTCTGTCGAATTTTTAATAGTATTGACAACAGTTAAACTAAGGGAGAAAAAATTAAAAAAAAGGCCAGAGATGAGAGAGATTATGAGAATGGTACGGCTTATCTCCCACCCTCCCTTTCTAAAAGTGCTAACATTGCCATTAACACAAGTGGATTAATACTTGCAGAGGTCTCTGAGTCGGAGGTGGCAGGACGGACAGAAGTTTCAGGTCCTTTAACACCACCAAGACACAGTGAACTCATTCGGGACAGGGAGAGACAGCAAACCCTCAATCTTTGAGATCTCCAGGATTTTTCCAATCAAGGGAGGATCAACCAGTCCCATGTGGGGGGAGTCTTGTGGATGTTCTATCTAAAGGTTTAAACTTTGTACCTAGTAGATGTGCAAATTTAGCTAAAACCCTTATTGATTTAAAACTCTTTCTACGTAAATTAAATTTGAAACTGATCTTTGGCAGTAGCAGTTTGAACAGTGATGAATTTAGAGTTTCTAGCATTTTTAATCCACCATTACACCCTACTTTAATGTTTTTTGAGAAAATGTGTGAAATAGATTTTCGGCACACCTTCTGTAAAAGGAGGTAATTCCAACTTGAACATCAAATGCTGGATTCTTTGAGAGCACATAACATTCGGGTAATGAAACCTGATAAAGGGAGTGGTTTGGTATTTATGGATGAGGAAGATTACAACAGGAGGGGGTTGCATGTTTACTAGAAGCTGATTCTTACATTAAAGTGTCTTTAAATGAAGTTAATGGGGCCCATCAGAGAATAAGATCTTTACTTAATTTGTTTATTGAAGGAAAAATTAATATAGACAGTTATAATTATTTATGTATGGCAGTTTCTAAGATACCTTGTTTTTTTGCCCCCCCCCCCCCCCTTTCCGCCCGATTGTTAATGGCTGAAACTCAATAACTTATGCTTCTGCCAAATGTATTGATACAAAACTAAAAAAGTTTTTGGAAACTGAATCTCAGATTTGTCGAGATTCTTGCCATTTCTAGAGCACTGGATTCATTTGTGTTTAATCATCATCATCATCATCATCTTTCGGCTTTTCCCATTAGGGGTCGCCACAGCGGATCATCTCTTTCCATTTCTTCCTATCCTCTGCATCTTGCTGTGTCACACCAACCGCCTGCATGTCCTCTCTCACCACATCCATAAACCTTATTTTAGGCCTTCCTCTTTTCCTCTTACCTGGCAGCTCCATCCTTAGCGTCTTTTTCCCCAATATACCCAGCATCCCTTCTCAGCACATGTCCAAACCAATGCAATCTCGCCTCGCTTGCTTTGTCTCCAAACATTCCAACCTGAGCTGACCCTCTAATTTACTGATTCCAAATCCTATCCATCCTAGTCACACTGAGTGCAAATCTTAACATCTTTAACTCTGCCACATCCAGCTCTGACTCCTGCCTTTTTGTCAATGCCACTGTCTCCAACCCATATAACATAGCTGGTCTCACTACTGTCTTGTAGACCTTCCCTTTCACTCTTACTGGTACCCGTCTGTCACAAATCACTCCTGACACTCTTCTCCACCCCATTCCATCATGCCTGTACTCTCTTCTTTACCTCTCTTCCACATTCACCATTACTCTGAACTGTTGATCCCAAGTACTTAAACTCGTCCACCTTTACCAGCTCTACTCCCTGCATCCTCACCATTCCTCTACCCTCCCTCTCATTTACACACATATGTTCTGTCTTAGCCCTGCTGACCTTCATTCCTCTGCTCTCTACAGCATATCTCCACCTCTCCAGAGTCTCCTCAACCTGATTCCTACTCTCACTACAGATCACAATGTCATCTGCAAACATCATAGTCCATGGGGCCTCCTGTCTGATCTCATCTGTCAACCTGTCCATCACCACTGCAAATAAGAAAGGACTCAGAGCTGATCCTTGATGTAATCCCACCTCCACCTTAAACGGATCTGTCACTCCCACTGCAGTCCTCACCACTGTCACACTACCCTCGTACATATCCTGTACCACTCTTACGTACTTCTCTTCCACTCCCGACTTCCTCATAAAATACCACAACCCTTCTCTAGGCACCCTGTCATATGCTTTCTCCAAGTCTACAAAGACACAATGCAACTCCTTCTGACCTTCTCTGTTTTTCTCCAATAACACTCTCAGAGCAAACATTGCATCTGTAGTGCTCTTTCCTGGCATGAAACCATACTGCTGATCACTAAACATCACCTCCCTTCTTAACCTAGCTTCTACTACTCTTTCCCATAACTTCAAGCTGTGACTGATCAATTTTATCCCTCTGTAGTTACTGCAGCTCTGCACATCACCCTTATTCTTAAAGATTGGTACCAAAACACTTTTTCTCCACTCCTCAGGCATCCTCTGACTTTCCAAAATTTCATTAAACAATCTAGTTAAAAATTCCACTGCCATTTCTCCCAAGCACCTCCTTGCTTCCATTTGGTATGTCATCTGGGCCAACAGCCTTTCCATTCTTCATCCTCTTCATAGCTGTCCTTACTTCCTCCTTGCTAATCTGTTTCACTTCCTCATTCACTATCCCCACATCATCCAACTTTCTCTCTCTCATTCTCTTCATTCATCAGCCTCTAAAAATACTCTTTCCATCTACTCAACACACTCTCCTCTCTTGTGAGTACCTTTCCCTCACTGTCCTTTATCACCCTTACTTGCTGCACATCTTTCCCAGCTCTGTCCCTCTGTCTAGCCAATCGGTACAGGTCCTTTTCTCCCTTTTTAGTGTCCAATCTCTCATACAACTCTCCATACGCCTTATCCTTAGCTTTCGCCACCTCTGTCTTTGCCATACGCCTCATCTCCTTATACTCATATCTACTTTCTTCATCTCTTTGCCAGTACCACTTCTTCTTCACCAGCCTCTTCCTCTGTATACTCTCCTGTACTTCCTCATTCCACCACCAGGTCTCCTTGTCCTCCTCCCTCTGTCCAGATGTCACACCAAGCACCTTTCTAGCAGTCTCCCTTACTAGTTCTGCTGTAGTTACCCAGCTATTCGGTAACTCTCCACTGCCTCCCAGTGCCTGTCTTAACTCTTCCCTAAACTCCACTTCACAGTCACCCTTTTTTAACTTCCACCATTTAATCCTTGGCACTGCTTTCACACTCCTGCTCCTCTTCTTGATCACCAACGTCATCTTACAGACCACCATTCTATGCTGCTTAACTACACTTTCCCCTGCCACCACTTTACAGTCTCCAATATCCTTCAGACTGGCCCTTCTACATAGGATATAATCCACCTGTGTGCATCTTCCTCCACTCTTGTACGTCACCCTATGCTCCTCCCTCCTCTTAAAATACGTATTCACCACAGCCATGTCCATCCTTTTCGCATAATCCACAATCATCTGACCTTCTGCATTCCTCTCCTTAACACCATACCTACCCATCACGTCCTCATCTCCTCTGTTCACTTCACCAACATGCCCATTAAAGTCCGCTCCAATCACTAGTCTCTCACCCTTGGGTACACTCACCACAACTTCATCCAACTCACGCCAAAATTTCTCTTTCTCATCCATCGCACACCCAACTTGTGGAGCATATGCACTAACAACATTCATCATTACACCATCAATTTCGAGCTTCATAAACATCACTCTGTCAGACACTCCCTTCATGTCTAAAACACTCTTGGCATATTGTTCCTTTTGTATAACCCCTACCCCATTTCTCCTGCCATCCACACCATGATAGAACAATTTGAACCCGTTTCGTAAACACCTGGCCTTACTTCCCTTCCATCTGGTCTCTTGCATGCACAGTATATCAACCTTCCTTCTCTCCATCATATCAGCTAGCTCTCTTCCTATACCAGTCATACTGCCAACATTCAAAGTTCCTACCGTCACTGCTACACTCCTAACCTTCCTCCTCTCTTCCAGCCTTCGGGCATGCCTTTGCCCTCCTCTTCTCCTTTGGCCAACAGTAGCCCAGTTTCCGCCAGCACCCTGTTGGCTAACAGTACTGGTGGCGTTTGTTGTTAACCCGGGCCTCGACCGATCCGGTATGGAGATATGAAATTTTTGCGCCATAAGTGTTGTGGCAGAATTTTTATGCCGGATGCCCTTCCTGACGCAACCCTCCCCATTTATCCGGGCTTGGGACCGGCACAAAGAAATGCACTGGCTTGTGCATCCCCAGTGGCTGGGTTATTCATTTGTGTTTAATGAGACTTTGAATTTCCTCACAGTTGACATCAAAGACCAATACACAGTGATCCCCCAGAAGTTAGGTCTTGATTGGGTGAGAGAATTCCTTGTTGGTAAAAATGCTAGCACGGAAGAAATGTATTTAATAGAATTTCTTCTGGATGTAATATCGTCCAACAATTTTTTCTATTCAACAACAACTTTTATTTACGGAAGTCGAGGGTAGCTGTGGGGCCCCCATGTGGTGGGAGCTTTGCAAACTGTGTATGTGCTTTTTGGGAAAGAAATCAATTATTCAAATGTGATCAGTTTAAACAACAAGTAAAACTGTACACCCGTTATTTGGACATCATTTTACTTGAAGGTGACAAGTCAGGTGCAGAAGTATTTGTGAATTATATTTCCACCTTAACAGATTTTTTTGAAGTTTATCTTTCAATTCAGCACTGACACTATTTCATTTTTGGATATCCTTATTGAAAAAGACATTAGTAATAAGAGATACTTGGCAAGTGTATACAGGGAACAGTTTTTTGCATTATGATAGCTCCCACCCATACCATCAAAAGAATGCCATTGTAAAAGGCCAGTTAGAGCAGCTAGGATGTGTTCTCTAGAAACTTCCTTCATCTCTGAATGTAACCTACTTAAAGAAATGTTTCTGAAAAGATCCTGCCTTGTCTCTCTAGTAGATAATTTAATGATGGAAGTCACACACATGAGAAGAAAAGGGGTTTTCAAACCCATTTTAGGTAGCAGTTCAAGGACATAAGGTTCAATTACTAATTCCCTTTTAACAGTTGAAGTCCTTGTGAATGTACCTGTTGATTTCAATACAACTTTTATCAGCCCTTTTTCAGTTAATGCACCCATCTTAAAAGGGATTATTGTAAAGAATTGGGACTTGATTTTGGCTGATACTTCTGTTTGCTTAAAGTTGGGTGAGAAACCAAGGGTGACATTTAAAAGAGGTTGCAATTTGAAGGCCTTATTAGAAAGACCTATTAAAAATATGTCAACAGTCCTGGGATGTATAAATGTGGTAGTTGTTACTTTTGCAAGTACATAAAAGTTGGTAAAAGAATAATTGTTAACAAACACCAATTGTTTATAACAAGTAGGTTTAATTGTGAAACTAAAGGAGTGATATACTTAGCTGTGTGTGAAAAATGTGAATGTTTTTATGTAGGTAAGGCGGAAAGACAGTTAAAACAACACATTTATGAGCACATATAATATAGGGAAACAAAATCCCACTAATGCCTTAGCCAGACATGTTAGTAACAACACAGGGCATACTTTTTCCTTTTTGGTTATTGAACAACTTCCTACTGACATTCGAGGTGGCCCTTGGTCACTGCTGTTGGAGGAAAAGGAACTTAACTGGCAGCTGTATTTTAATACCTTTAGTTACCCAGGACTAAATGACAACTTTAATGTTAAAAGTCTTTTAAAACTTAAATCTTTAGAAAGATGTCTTATATACGTATAATTAATGTTTGACTATATTTGTATACAAACATTTAAATTTGTGTATTATATTTTTTATATATATTTTTAAATGTGTTGTTTGTGTTTAATAGGGATAGGAAGTGATGTCATGTATTTTCTATTTAAAGTATGATGTCATGTATTTTCTATTTAAAGTATGTTATTTCCTTTTTACTTGTCTGATGAAGTTTGCTCATTAGTGGCAGACGAAAGCACTAACTACATTAAATATTTTATTTTTGGACTTACTGATTCTGCCTCTGTTTTTGTTTTTTCAACAAGTCTTGAATTTGTGTACTTGTGTTAATTTGAAATTGAGAGAAAAGTACAGAAAATGTTTTTTCTTCAGAGAGAAGATGAATCTTTAACTGAATATATGACTTTCTTCCCTTAATGTAATGAAGAAACGGAGAAGCATCTTACATTGAACCTTCTCTTAAACATACACTAGAAAATTAAGGTTTCCTTTTTCTGTCTTAACCTATCCCTTCAAATGTTATGCAGGGCAAGATGAACTTCATAGGCTGGCTTCATGACATTGAGGACTAAAACACTAACAATGATGTTTAGTTAGCAGCTTAGATGCTAGAGGGAGCCGGTTGCGTGTGGAGGGTGCTCATCCATCATTTGGTGGGGGAAGATGTGGTGTAGAGTGCTGCATTGATACCTTATACTGAGGAGGACCTGCTCTGCATGCAGCATATTGAGTGATGGTGTATGCTTTGCTCTGCCAAGGCATTGTTCCATGACGGATTTCATGAAACACACGTGGGAGCATGTATTCCTGAGAGGAAGGCATAGTCCCTGGCATGTGGGAGTTCACACATCAGTTGCTGGGAAAAGTTAGAGCAGTATAAACAGAAGCCCTGTTTGCCTGTCACCATGACAACCTCCCACTGTTGGCTGTTTCCCCACAGGGGTACAACTAGTGTGTGATAGATTACAGGAGGGCTGGTGGTTGGCAGTTAGTGGGGAATAAAAAATTGATACAAATGAAAAAATAAAATTGACAAAACCAATAAGAAAACAAAATGTTCTCTGTTGACTCATTTACCAGTCAAAGATGGGTAGAACATCTCTCATTAAAGTACCGAGTTCATATGGGCACTTATGTTCTAGATAAATACGGTCTTTTTTGGTGAGTGATTTAAGGTTTAGTAGTATGTAAGCAAAATATCTAGAGTGATTAAAACAGTTTTTCTTATTTATCTGTAGCAGCGTCTGCATATTAATATTTATTCACTCATGCTTCACTTACTCATTTAACCCAATTTCAGGTCAGGGGGAGCCTGAGCCAGTAGGACAGAGAAATTCATTCCAGATGGGAAGCCAGTCTGCCACGAAATGCACAGACATATTCACACCAACATGCCATGCCTACCTCTGGGCAGTTTGTAGGATTGCCAGTTCACCAGTGGCATTTTAGGATGTAGGGTGAAAGCAGTGCACCCAATGAAAACTCACATGAACACAAGAAGAGGGCTTGCAGGCTCTGCAGAGAAGACATCCCAGCCAAGAACCAAAGTAGAAAGCCAAGCAATGTTAGGCATTGGCATTCACTGCTCTGCCAGCCATATTATATTATTAGAACAAGGGACATTTGCTAATTGGTTGAAAAGCTGGTTGTGAAGTGGATTGATTTGGTAGCAAGTAGCCTAAGATGGCATGGTAGATTATTCTGTTTCCCAAAATGTAGTTCCATTTACCAAGCAGAAATAAAATTGAAAAACATTCTAGCCCTGCATTGCATGTCACTGAGTAAGTTTAGTGGCTCCTTTCAAAACTGTAAGCGGTTAATTCCTGGAAACTGCTATGGCTGATTTCAGTAATACCCAGGTAATGAATGGTAAGGATAACCTCAGCTAAGGTGCTGTAACATTATAGCTCATATGTTCATAGGTAGGTACTAGGCTATTGGCCCAAGGGCCTAAGTAAGCCTAGCTAGCAAGGTTCCGTGGCTTAAGCCACCCAAGGAAGTTAATTTCCTGTGCCCCTGACGAGCAGAGTCACAGAAGTGATCCCGGGGGTGTATTTCCTATTTCCCATCCACTCATCAAGATTTTTCTTGAAGAGTGCTAATGAGGAGCTTTGTTTGATATAGATAGGTAGTTTGTTCCAGAGTATGGGAAGTCTCTGGGACAGGAATCTATCCCTCCAGCATGCCCTGTTTATTGTGGTGACAAGGTTTAAGTCCCTACAGCATGTAGCTCGGAGGGATTGGGATTTCTTTAGGTGTAGCATGTCCAACAGCTCTGGGTTTGACATAGCTTTATATGTTAGGCAGAGATCACCTCGGAGTAGGCAATATGCTACAGAGTAAAGCTGAGGTTTTTTGAGACTGTCAGTGTAGGGCATCTGTTTGAGGCCAGTGATCCTCTTTGTGAGGTACTTCTGTGGCCTTTACAGCTGCTGCAGATGTCTTGTGAGGTACATTCTAAAAGGGGCATTGTACTCAATAGTGGGTCTAATGAGTGATGAGAGGAGATCAATGACCTCTTTTTTCCTGGATGAGAACCCTTTTGTGATGAGGTGTGCCACATAGAAAGATTTCCTGACTACTATGGCGATGTGATTAGCAAAAGGGAGACTACTGTCTACCTGGGTCCCATGGTCTTTTATCACACATTCAGCATTAAGTAGACTGCTGTTTATGTGGTAGTTCATGGGTACAGAGTTTTTACCAAAGGGGATGACAATGCACTTTTTGGCATTGAGCTTGAGGCCATGCCTCTGACACCAGGCATCTTAGTGAGGCCCTTCTGTAGGTTGTCCACATCATTTGGGGACTAATATGGCTCCTAGTTTGCAGTCATCTGCGAATTAGCCAGAGGCATTCTGTGTTAGCCTGTACTTCAGAGAAGTAGATACCAAACAGGAGAGGTCCCAGGACTGAACCCTGTGGTACTCCACTTGTCACTGGTTTGAAGTCAGATTTGGAGTCTGCAACTTTTACAGTGTGGGGTCTGTCAGTGAGCCAGTTGGCAACCCATGTTGTGACATAGGGATTTATACCAAGTTTAGTGAGTTTGTCTATAATTCCAGAATGGGGGATGGTGTCGAAAGCCTTGGCGAGGTCAAGATAGGCTGTTTGAACCACCTTACCTTCGTTTACGGCTTTGGTGACTGCCTCAAAGAAGTCGATCAGGTTCAGAAGGCATGATCTGCCCTTTACAAACCCGAACTGGGTGGGGTCCAGAGTTTGGAGGTTACCAATGTCTTTGTTTGAGTTCCATGATGATACATTCCATGGCCTTGCAGACCAAGCTCATCAGGCTAATAGGGCAATAGTTCCCAGGATCAGTGGCGGCTCCCCCTTTGTGGGGTGGGATAACTGCTGCTGTGCGCCATTCAGTAGGCACAAAGCCTGACGTGAGACTATGATCGAAAATGTTGCTTAGGTGGGGAGCCACTTCGTTCTGAAGTTCGTGTAAAATGCAGCCTGGGATGTTGTCTGGTCCCATGTATGCTGTGTTTTTGGTTTTAGAGAGTAGAGCTTTTACCTGCATAGATGTAATTACAATAGCTCTGCATTCTTCCTGTATAGATATGGGCCCTTTAGGTGGTGAGAGGGTGGTAAAGTTAGCACTTAACCTATCTGCCAGGATGCTGGCAATATCTGTTGGTTCTGTAATTTTCATGCCGTTGTGCTGTAACTCAGAGCAGATCTGGGTGCTGCCATTGAGATTCTTGACATAGCTATAGAATGTTTTGTGATTGCCCTTAGAATCAGTGGCGATTTTGTTTTCGTAGCTAGCTGTGGAGTATCTTACAAGGGATCTCAGCTTTGTACTGAGGCTGATCAGGGAGCCTCCACTCATGGGATTTTACTCTGTTTTGCAACAGTTTCTTCCTTCTGTTGTAGAGTTTGTTTATGGCAGGGGACAACCAGATTGCCTTCCTTTTTTGGAGGATAGTGTCTTGGTTCTGTTTGGGGTAGCACGATTCATTTACTTGTGTAAGCGCTTATAGAGTACATTTGTGTAGGATTCAGCAGTTGTAACTCTATTGTCCAGCTGCATGGGTTTTCGCGAAGTTCGCCACTTCTGTCTTAAGAGACTTTGGAGAAATTTTTTACCATGGTTTCCTTAATGGTGGGTGGGGGTGGGATGCGGATATTTAGGGTGATTAGCTTATGGTCGGATCTGACCAACGAGGAGTTGACTTCAGGTGTGGAACACCAGTCATTCATGTTGGCCCTGGTGGGTGTGTGGATAAATTAATCCAGGGCATTGGAATTTATGAATTCCAGAAAGCGTTGAGCGAAGGAGTTGGTACATGAGTAGTTTTCCCAGTTAATGGTGGGGTAGTTGAATCGCCCATTATTAGGGTGTTGGGTTGTACCCTAATATTTTCCAGTGTATCAAGAAATGAGGAGTGGAAATCCTGGGGCACGGTGGGGAATCTGTAGCAAGCTACAGTTGGTTTGCAGTTTTGCCCAGAGTTAGTTGCACTTGGATAACCTCAGATGCATTATGCTGCGCAACTAGCCTGGAGGTGTGGATATCCTTATTGAATATGGACACACCTCCGCCTTTGGTGTTCTTGTCCAGATTAGATGGCTGAAAAGTGTGGTATGAGTTATAGCCTGATAATGCAGGGTGCTGTCTAGAGCATTGAACTGGGTCTCAGTCACTGCACAGATATCAGTGTTCTCCGTTTCAAGGAGTACCTCGAGTGAGTGCATTTTGAGATTTAGACTTCTAGCATTGAGTAGCATTACCCTCAGTTTTTGCTTACCTGTTCCTGTTACGGTGGTGAATTTGGCATTTGAACCTTGCCTAAGAAAGACCCTTAACCAGTATCTGGAATCCCAGGAGAGACAGGCGCAGGCCATCTCTGACAAAGCATCATGGTCTGTCGACCATGTCGTCCCAGGCAGACAGACAGACACGGGATCCCCATAGAATGACCCTAGAAGCTTAGCCAATTGTCGAAGTCAATCATTTTGTCCTTGTACTGTGGTATCATTCTGGGCGATGGTAGGGTGCTACTCAGGGCTAGGGTCATACTTGCCTGGGCTACAAGATTGGAGAGCTCTTCCATGTCTCTTTTCATATAGTCCGCTGAGGTATGTCTCAGGTCGTTCATACCAACATGGACAATGACAGAGTCATATTTGTATTTGTGCAGTGACCTGAGTGCGTGGGTTCTATGGAGGATCCTGGCACCCGACAGGCAGCTGACAGTAACCTTCTACTTGTTTAGCCTGGTGAGTGGGACTATGGAGTCATATATGACTAGTGTGTTGGGAACGTTGTTTTGCCTTATGGGCTGTGGTTTATTTGCACACTGAGTCTGTGGGCTATGTGTCATTTGGGTTGTGTTGGGGGGTGAAGGTTGCTTGCATTTCTGTTTTGGAGGTCTCTGTTGCTTGAGCAGATTATTATTGAGAGCCTTCGCGAATATTTTTGTGTTTCTATGTGTGGATTTTGGTGGTGTAGGTTTAGTGGGACTATGATGTGTGGTGTGGTGCAAGTGTTTACCTTCTCCTTGACTGTCAAGTTCAGTCTTGGTTGGAGAGAGCTCTACCTCCAGTTTGGCTGGATAAGTGCATCTCTCACAGGTTGTGGTGTTGGGTGGTAGGAGGAGAGGGTTGTCTGTGTACATGAAACAATTGCTACATTGCCCCAAGATGCCCAGATTAATCAAATAGACAGGAGAGAAAACTAGGAGCTGACGCTTGGACATGCCTTAATAAAAAAATACTTTCCTCTAGACAAGTGAGGAAAGTGAGTATAAGAGCTGTTTTTCTCTAAGCAAGTGAGGAAAGTTAAGTACAAAAACTGTTTTCCTCAAGGTAAAGAGGAAGGGTGAGTGCTGTAGTAATTTGTAGCTTATTTAGTGCTTACAACAAGTTCTGAACAAGTGCTGAGCATAATATTGCTGAGACAGGCTTGGATGTGTCAGTGTGTGTGTGTGTGTGTGTGTGTGTGTGTGTGTGTGTGTGTGTGTTTATATATATATATATATATATATATATATATATATATATGTGTGTGTGTATGTGTCAATAGATGTATGTAATGTACGCACACACACATACATGCGCGTTTGTTATACACACACAAAGACACGGGTTTGGCATATGTAGTTTGAAGTACTAAAACAGACCTATGCATGTGCCAAGATTGTTGAACTCCGGGTGCAACTATGGGTGGCCACCACTTATAAGAACCTTATGGCAGTAAATTTACATTGAATGAGGGGAACACAGCTCCCTTACAACCTGTGTATGAGATCTGCCCCAGCAATTACATTACCTGTGAGCATACCTGTCAACCTCTTAGAGCAAGAAATCTGGACAAAGCCACAAGTAATGGGGGTACAAAGGCCCCAAAATAGGGACACTTTTTAAATATTGCTGTTACAAACTTAGCTGATAGAATGTAACGTGCGTTGCATTAGCATGAATTTTCTTTTTGCCATTATTTTCTGACTTCAGTCCTTAATGATTTGTCAGTCATTTGCCAGAAAACTGCAGATTTTCTGAAGTCCTATCTCGCCTTCATTCGTACTCTTGGGAATCGGAGCCGAACCTCGGCTTCGACTCAGCCATATTCTAGCTCTATAACTTCTGGTTGGCTTGTGGCTAGGAGGTATCCCATGATGCATCACTATCACAACCCAGATCTCGTTTGCCGCTCGTTCAGTTCAGACGTGATTCTTCTTGGCCGTGGCTAAGTGAACATTTTCAATATCTTTGACTAGTTTATTGTTGGCTCTAACCAATTTATTTGGTAGTTTAGTGTGTTTTTTGCAGTCCGTGTCTGTTTTACACTATTTTGTTGCTTCGTTACTGTGTGTACTATTTGTACGTTGATTGGCCGTTCTTCCGTTGGCCTATTGTATCCCTGCATCGCTTCTGCTGCTTGTTTCTGTTACCTTTTTCCTTTCCCCTTGGGCTAGGCCCATTTAAGTTAGAGGACCTAGTACTCTGTTCTGTTTTTTTATTTCTCCCTGTGCTAGGCCCATTTAAGTTAGAGGACCTAGTCCTCGGTTTATCTTTTTTCTCTCCTCTTAGGGTTAGGCCCATTTAAGTTAGAGGACCTAGTCCACTGTCTGCCAATTTGTCTGTACGGTGCTGATGTCCTTCATGGATGCATCTGCAGTCATAACAAGTGGGTTGTCCTGTCGTCAGGCAGCCCTGCAGTCGGCCGGATTCCAAAGGTCCGGCTGCTCGGCTGATGTCTTACTCCACCCCCACGCATCTCTGTTGGTTCGGGTATAAAAGCATCAGCGCCATTTTTTTTCCTCGGGTCTGGCGCGCGCGCCGCAAGCAGTGTTAGCAAGTGCCGGGTGCCGGGATCCAGAGATTACTCTACCGAATACTAATTGAACTTCTACTAAGTAAACTTATGGTACCCTCTCTTTCTTCTTTTCGTCAAGAAAAAGTTAAAGATTGTTTAACAATTGTTTAACCTGTGGGAAACAAATACCTCTACTCATACCAACTTCCTTTTTTACCTGACCCCTTAGACGAGCCAGCTGAACGAGTTAGCTCCACTTTCTGTGCCTCCAAATCTTAACATCTAACGCGAAAGCGTCGACGCCGGGTTGGAGTTTGTGTTTTTAGCATACTTATACTGATTTTACCCAATCCCAAAAATCCATAATCGCGCAATCTTCAAAAAATCGCAAAAACGTCGACCGTGAGACCGCAGGCAAAGCCCCGCCGGCTTAAATGCTGAGCAAACGGCTTGCTTCTCCCAAAATCTCAACTGAAAAACCGGTTGAAACTGATCAAAGTGACTGAGAACTACTCTACTCTTGACCTCCCAAACTCAACTTCGGTCCAGCTCTTTCTAGACACTCACACCCCTTTGGACTTATCAGACACCAATCCCCTTGGCCCCATCTCCCCCCTCACCAGCCAGCCATAGGGCTCCAGCCCCATGCCAGGCTAAAGCTCGCCAACTAAAAAAATCAGTGAGACCAAACCCAGTGCCTGTTAAACCCCACTGGCAGCCAGTGCCTCCCTTAGTTCTGCTTTCTTTTTGGCAAGAGATTTAATTTTCAATTCTAGAGGATCCTCATCTCACCCAGAGAGAGCCTCTGCAGCCCCTAGAGAAGAGAGCTAGGCATTTCCCCTGGCCAGTGTGTGTCTCTTACTGACATTCCCAGATGGCCTTCTCCAATTTTACCACACAGAATGCTGAAGAATCCATTTCCTCCTGTTCTCCCACCAGCCCCCACATTCTTTGAAACCTTGCAATTCACCTGAAGAAACCTTTCGGGGGCAGCCTTGCATGCCATGCGAACAGAAAGACTTGGGACCCCAGAAAAAGACTTAGGACTAGAAAACTACTTAGCCCTGTTCTTATGCCTCCCTATGATGGGCCCTTAGCTGATGATCATCTCTGTGGTGGATGATGCTTTCCCAATGATGTTTGCTCCGCCTCCAGATTCAGGATTACCCCCAGCCCCCTGCCAAACCCCCTCACCTTAACATGGAGGGTGCACTTTACCCATCACCAACTATAACAGCAACCCCACAGCAAGACCCAGGAAGGGAAAAAAGTGGGTCCCAAGGGAAGGGTCAAAGGTCTACGTAGCAAAAGGGTAGCAAGGTCTACAGGTCAGCTAATCTCTCTCAGCTAGAGCTTTAAAACTGTCAGTTTTTAGCTACTAAATCTAACCACATGATAAACCGTCAAGAAGACATGAACTAATACCAAGATATTATGCTTATAGAAATATGTATTAGAGATGGTAAAATACATACAACAGGTTAGCAACCATTCCTTAAAATGTGGCTATGATAAACAGAAATGTGGAAGTAATAGCAAAATGTGGCTAAGGATAGAGAGAGCATGTTTGGCTTAGATCAGTTTAGCAGGAACTGGCTGGTTAAAAACTGGTGCATATGCTCCACAAAAAGAAGAAAATTTTGTTTAAAGCCTGCCCAGCAGGTTATGAAAGAGGAGGAGTAGGCCAAAGTTAACCAGAGTGTTAAAGAAAATTGAAGAAAGGGTAAGGCCACTGCTGCTACATCAAACTTGTTAAAAATTTCTCCTTCAATCAACCCACAAAATTTCAAAGGGGGCAGCAGAGGGCGAAAGGTGCCCTTAATTCAACAGAGGGCTGGAAGCGCATGCAAGAGCACTGACGCAGGACAAACAACAGACCCTACACACCTCACCACTCCCACTGTCAACAATAAAACAGGAGGAACAAATCTACAACCCCTTACCAAACAAAAAGACCAAAGTAATAAATGGCAAGTGAATAACCTTTTACAAAAAATAGAAAGGCAAACAATAGAAAGAGGAAAAGGCGGACCCTTCCACTTATTTTCAAAGAGGAAGCACAATCACACTTTAATCTCGCCACCTTAAATACATAACACTCATTGGAAAAATCAAAAACAAATTCCACACTTTACCCAACAAGGCAATCTGAGGCAATCTTGAGTCCAAACAGAAAAACAGAAGGAGGCAGCCAGATACGTCCTTTAGACTCACTAAGAGAAAGAACATCAGAAAGTTTCTCACATTGTCCCAACCTGTCATTCCAGACTTCCCCCATTCTCCAAAAATGTTGCAAGGCGGGTACCTTTGAATATACCAATCATAAATACTGCAGTCATTGTCCCAAATAAATCTCTACCACCTCCTACCTCTTGCAGGATCTCTGCAGGATCCAATTGCCAGGCTGGCCCTTCTAGAAACTGCAGGGTATCAGCATTGCCCCCTATCACGACTGCCCCAATGAAGTATTTCTAAGGGATTTCAGAATTCAGATTTACCCATACCTGGACGAATTCCACTACAAAGGGGCTTATCTACTGCCTACCCTGGCAGGGCAAACTGCCTGGCATACTTCAAACAGATTTAGGACTGACAGGAAGTCAGATTAAAAACTCAAGGCTGATACTATCCCAAACAAGGACATTGCTTAAGCGCTGGCAACAACAGCAACAAAGGGTCATTGGAAGCTGTTGGACAAAAAAAGGAACTTTCAAATTAACACAAACACACAAAACATTACAACCCAAGTTGTAACAAAATTGGGCGACATACCTGCAGTACATGGGCTTGGGCCAAATGATGCATTCCAGGCCAAATGATTGCCAGATTACATCTTGGCACTAACAAACAGAACGAAAATTTATGACACCAATTGGGCTGCCAGCCTTGGGCAGACTCGCATCCTAATCTATCCACTAAAACATTGGCCAGACTACATGCAAAACTAAAGAATTGGTGGTAAAGACACCTATGGAAGTCAACAAGAGACCACTCACTAACAGAAAGCCAGACAATTCCACAGGCGGTACAGGACCTCCATAGGCCTAGGCATGCTGTACGGAAACTTCAGCCTACCCTCAGCAGAGCCTCAATGCTGGCAGACCATCACTCGCAAAGAAATGCTGGCAGGGATGGGCCTAATCCAAGCTTGCCAATTGGGAGCAAGGATTGCTCACAGAGGATCAGGAATGACAACAACAGACATCTAAATAATCAACTGGACAGTCACTGCAGAAAATAAAGGAGTTGCCAGAATGGGCTTGGGACTGACCTATGATAAGGATACCTCACCACAAGCTCGTGGTACATGAACAAACCACATCCACTCTCACGATGATCCCCATCATGAATGATCTTGGAATTGTGGAACACTACATCCGCCAGCACATCCAGGAGAAGGCACAAGACCCTACTAAAAAGAAGGCAGATGCACCACATATTACCTACCACCGATGCCTGCACATGGAAGCTGCACTGACACCTTCAAGACCATAATCCCACAATGGGAAGAATGGGGATAGACCTCACTCTCACACACCTCCTCAGAAACAACAAATCAATTCAATACAAGGCCTATTCCACTGCAAAGTACTCTGTTAAGGACCAACTACTAGCAAACTACATCACACCCTTGAAATATGCACCCCACCCAAGACAGGTGATACTAAAAATACTACTAAAAGCTTCAAAAATAAGCCAAATACAATCCTGATACATCCGTAACTCAAGGACTCCAAACAAGAAGACCATGCTATTGAAGAAAGCGCTGCAGCCAATATGTGGCCAATACCCCTGGTGCCTTTGTGCAAAACACAGAACAACTACACACAGATACATCCAAAACCTGTAAAGAATACAAACAAGGGATCCTAGAACTCAACTAAGCACAGAGCTAAACTAGAACAGCAGAAAAGTGCCAGCTTGTGAATTATTCTTCAAGTACTTCAGACCTTCCTGAGCAGTTTCCTATGCTGGAAAAATGCAGAGGTTATCCCTCCATCGTACCGAAGAGGCATGAGGTGTTTAACATAGATATGCCTAACATTCTATCACCCTGGCAAACAGCAGCAACAAGGTCAGTCCTACTCAGAGACTTGATGTATGCATCAGCCTCCAAACAGCACAATACAGCCAACAGAGGGAGACTTTTCACAAGACCTCTTTGTTGATAGGGCTGTTCTTCAGAGGAATCCTCACACCAAAACCACCCAAATCCTACATTTCCTTTCCCCTGGCATTTAAAGGAAGTGCTAGAAAAGCCTTGGACTATCACCCTTTGCAGCAGCAGCAACACTGTCCCTACAGAATAAGTCATGGAACGGACTAACTTGACAACCACATACTTCAGAAAGGGAGGGTTTCAGAACTAATCCACACAACCAACTTCACCTACTATTAATCTTTCACCAAGGACAAGACACCATGAGAACTACTCCCACAGAACAAATTGCTAATTGCTCCAGAGTACCTTAACTCCCTACACAAACCTTCCTAATTTGACAGAACAACTAAGGGAAAGAATTAATCTTCCTTAGCATACCTGGTATAATATAGCCAACGTACTTACTTGACACAACAAATTCAGCAGAAAGGACCACCAACACCGAACATAAACAACATTATACAGGACATCTCTACATCCCATACAAGACAATCTCCCACTGGATAGGAAATCTCTATATAATGATACGTCTACTTTGACATACATTTTAATTAGTTGGCTGTAATGCCTCTACATTCTAAGAATTTGCCACTATTGCAGCCTTCTTACTCTGTCACAGTTTAAGCACCTTAATGACACCTGATAGTATGGCTACTTTACATTTATTATACAAGACATTTGCCTCCTTTTATATTATACCTCTATATTATAGATGTACAGCAATATTTGCCACCGTGTTACTTTAAGGGATTTGAAACACAACATATTCTTACTCTCCTTCTCCTTCCTGCTCCCTCTATGGTATATCTCCTAATAGCATTATGTTTGGGCAGATGCATTGTGTTTGGACAAAGAATGGTTTTGTCTGTTGCATAAAATGTAGATGTCCCAATCATTTGAAATCTGCAGCCATATCCACCCTCCCTCCTTCCCTCTGTGGGTGGTTCTAGGGTGAAAGCCTCCCCGAAATTAGCTGTCGGCCAGGATTTTTACACCAATTGTTTGTACATATGTGACTTTCTATCTGCTGAATACAGTTCTGCTTCGTCTTGCTGGTTATTGCAATATGTCCAAAGATACTAAGGACCACAAGCCTTCGGGCTTCAAAAAGTGTACTAATGTGAACAGAAAATGTCCTTAATGGATGGGCACAATTTGTGTGTGTATTGTTTGGGGGGGCTATTCACCTCCAAGAGTCTTGCCTGTTTTGTCATGCATTTAGTCCCCATGTTCTTCAGGAGAGGAAGAACAAACTTATTTTGAAAGGATTATGGAAACATTCCTTTGAGGAGGAATTGACATCTTCATCCTCCAGCTCTAAATCTCCTTCCTGTTCTAAGAAAGACAAACCAAAAGCTACAAAACGGCGTTCTGCCACCCATTCTCTGTCGTCAGAGCCGCCAGACAAAATTACGAAAGTGACCACATCCTCTTCGGTTCCACTGGCCTCGGTGCCGACAGAGGGTTCCATTGTGGATCCATCAGTTTTGGCTCCAGGAGCTTCGGAGCTGATAACTGATACTGCATACCACAGCCTGTCAGCTGAACTCCGACCGGTTTCCCCGACTCTTAGGTTGCCTATATTCCAACAATCTAGGTCCCCCACTTTATCTTCCAGGTCCTCTAGGAGCCTTTCTGATGAGGATGTCAAAAGAGTGGTGTGTAGACTGCTTCAGACTTTGGCGCTGGCAAATTTACTTTCGGCTCGGCCTAATGTGCCCTCACACCTTGTTGATGTTCCTCCTCCGAGCTTCTCTGAGCCTTCAGAGCCAGAGTTGTTGGCACCTCGGGTTGTGGAAAGGTCAGTTCCAGCTACCTCAGTTGGTGTCTCTGTTCCGATATCCACTCTGACCCTTTCAGTGCCATCCGTGGGGTCTGGGGTCCTCAGTTCTCCAGTCGGGCCCAAGGGGGATGTTTCAAATCGAATTTCTTCGGTTCCGAGCCTACCTCTTGGTTCTTCGGCGTGAGTGAGCTTGGACCCCACATCTGCCTTGGAGTCCATCTCCTCGGCACCGAGGACCGCCTCTGCATCTTCGGAGCGGAGGGCATCCTCAGAGCTGGGAGGATCGGCCTTCGAGGTGATGAAGTGTGCTGTCCAGGTCTTCAGTTTCAACCACAGGTACCGACAATCTTCCCCCCAAAGCAGCAACTTCAGTCTCCGCTCCCTCTCTCTCCCAACACAGCAGAGACTCGCAGCCTCAGGAAACCTCCATGAGTGGTCCCCAGTCTTCGGAGGTCTCCCCAGAATACCTTTCTGAGGAGCCACCTAGGAAGAAAACATGTAAGAGGAAACATGTTGACTCCCCTGATGAGTCTTTTACACTAGACACTGACCTTGAGGAGTCAGAAGGGTCCCCCAAGTCGTCCTCTGATGATATCTCATTCGCAGATATCCTTGAGATCCTGAAACAGAGAAGTGGTTGGCCTACCACAGCCCCTTCTGATGAGGAGTCAGTGTACCTGAAGGTTTTCAGGTCTCAACCCTCCGCCTCTTGGGTGTCCTCACCTTTTGACGAGCTACTGGATCTAGTGAGTCAAAGGGTGTGGGAATCTCCTGATTCTGTGGAACCGGTTCCTAGAAGACCAAATAAATTTTTGTCAGCACCCCAGGACCTTACTAAGGGCGTTCCAGTAGATGCCATGGTGGTGGCAGCTGCCACCAAAAAGGAACTTGCCGAAACTTCCACCACTGTCCATCCACCAAACAAGGAGTCTCAAATGATGGATAGGTACAGGAAGTGTCTTTTCTTCAGCAGCTTTTACACTTAGATCGCTGAACTACCTGTCTCATTTCACAAGGTTCCAGAGAGATCTCCTAAAAGAGCTGGGAGATACTTTGCAGAATAACGTAGCTGATGCGGTATCTCAGAAGGTTAATGCACAGATGTCCATCCTAAATTCTTTTTTGAACTCCTCCATGAGGCTGATATCTTACTCAGCTGATGGAGCGAAGTAGAGCAGCTGGTTCAGGAGTCTCTCTTAGGAGATACTCCTGGATGTGTTTGTGTAACTTTGCAGAGGCCTTTAAGTCTACGTTTACCAATGCCCCTTTTGATGGATCCTCATTGTTTGGAACCAAGGTAAAGGACACACTCACCAGGTGCGAGCAGGAAGGAAAAACTTTGTCTGCTGTGGGAGTCAGTTTTTCCATTTTTTCTAGACCCTATCGCAAAGGGCAGAAGGGCAGCAAAATGTGCTTCAAAAGGTCGCAGAGGTTTTTTCAGGATGCACAAGGTGATTCCTTCTGCAGAGGCAGAGGAGGAGGAAATAATGGTAGACGCCACCCTAGGGGTAGAGGAGGCCCGCAGAACCAGGGAGACCGTGATTCCTTTCGTGGTCATCCCTATCAGCGCTCCTGAAAGGAGGCCTGACTGCGCATCTCTGGAGCCAGTCAGGGTTGTATTTCTTTATACCCAGAAGCCTGGCACAATATTACTCAAGACAAGTGGGTATTAAAGATAATTACCAGAGGTTACCATAGTCCCTTCTCCACCCTCTCAGACCAGACAAATCCCAGATGTGCCACCCAATCACAGGGATTCAGCAACTCTAGAAACCCAAAAGTTGCTTGTAAAGAGAGAGTCATCCAACCCATCCCCACAGACCAAGTAGGATTAGGGACTTACTCCAGATTCTTTTTGGTGCCAAAAAGAACAGGGGACTTGAGACCCATCTTGGATCTCAGCAAATTGAATGAATCTGTACAGAAGTCCAAGTTCCGATTGGTCACCTTACAGTTGATACTCCCGTTGTTAGGGAAAGACATTTGGATGTGCTCCACAGACCTCCCAAGATGCATACTACCATATCAAAATGGACAGGGCATCAAGGAGTCACTTAAGTTTCCGGCTGGGAGCCAGTCATTATCAGTTTTGCGCCCTGCCCTTTGCTCTCACCACAGCCCCCAGGGTGTTCACCAAATGCATGGCAGTGGTCATGGCTCACTTGAGACGTAAGGGATTCCAAGTGTTTTCGTACCTGGACGACTGGCTTATGACTGCCACCACCAGGCATCTACTGTTACAGGCGATGGTCATTACTATTTCAACTTGCCTGCAGTTAGGGATTAGAGTAAATTGTCTTCCCAGCACTTCCTGGTTGCAACACACATCCCAGGGAAATCCAGCGTGATAGCCGACAGGCTCAGCAGGGCTCTTCTGATGCCTCATGAGTGGTCTCTGAAAACATACATTGTGGAACAAATTTTTCGCAAATGGAGTTAGCCTTGCAATCTGTTTGCCACCCATCTCAATATAAAATGCAGCAACTACTTCACCCTGATTCCCCCAGAAGCGGAAACACCCAGAGATGGACTTGTTCACGATTGGCCCTCGGGACTTCTCTGTGCTTTTCCTCCATTCCCCGTCATATTGAAGGTAATTCAGAAAGCAATATCCTTGGGAAGCAAAATGATCCTAATTGCTCCTTACTGGCCTCGACAGATTTGGTTCCCCTTTCTCAGACCTCATTTAATGGACGAACCGTGGACTCTGAACCCAGTACCAGATTTGCTGACGCACATGTGAGGGGTGTTCCATCCCTCTATCCACACCCTCAGTTTGATATCTTGGCTGCTCCAGTTCCATCCCTAGTCAGGCTTCATGACTTTTCTCCCGAGATTGTACACATTCTGACATCCTCTCACAAACCTTCTACCAGAAAGATTTATACCAGTAAATGGAAAAGATTCTCCTTTTGGGCCCGTGAGAGAAACCTTGATCTTTACACAGCTCCCATTTCTGCCATTTTTGACTTCCTTTCTCAGTTGTTCCACCAGGTTCAGCAGCTGCCACTATTAAAGTTCAACTGGCAGCTATTTCCACTTTTCATTTGGCTAATGAACCTAATCTTATGGCTCATAGACTGTGTAGAGCTTTCCTTAAAGGGACCACCTTGTTAAGACCCCCAGTCATGGATCCGGTGGCACCATGGGATTTGAACTTCGTTCAACATAGACTTATGTCAAGTCCTTTCGAACCCTCAGCAACATGTGACCTTAAGTTATTATCTTGAAAAACTATATTTTTAGTAAGCTATCACTTCTGCAAGAAGGGTCTCTGAACTGCAAGCTCTTTCCATTAAGCCCCCCATATTTGGTGTTTCACAAAGACAGGGTCTCCTTACGGATAAAAACCCTTCCTTTATACCCAAGGTTTCTTCTCAAGCCAATATTAATCAGTCCATTGAATTGCCTGTTTTCTTCCCTAATTTTTCTAACAAGGCAGAGTGCAAATATCACCAACTGGATGTACATAGACAATTGCGTTTTTATCTGGAGAAAACTAAAGTTTTCAGAATGTCAGATCAATTGTTTGTTTCCTTTTCAGATACTAGGAAGGGCCTTCCAGTTTCTAAAGTCACGTTATCTCACTGGATTTCTAGCTGCATTTCCTTTGTCTATTCATCCAGTGGCAAAGATCTTCCCTTCAAGGTGTAAGCTCATTCTACCATGTCTCTGTCTACTTCGGTAGCTTTTCAGGCTAAAATTCCAATAGGCAACATTTGTGCTGCAGCAACATGGGCTTTACATCATACGTTCATTACTCACTACAAATTGGATATGGCTTCCAAGAACAGGTCTTCCTTGGGTTCCACAGTACTCGGGAGCATTTTCCAATGAGCCACCCAAGATGAAGGTGCTAGGGATGCTGTCCCAAGGGTAAGAATGAAGGCGAGATAGGACTACAGAACATAAAGAAGTTATGTACCTACCATAACATTCGATGTTTGTAGTCCACCTCACCCTTCATTCTTACGAACCCACCCTCCTGCCCCCTCCTTGAGGACCTGGGGTAGAGTGTCACCTGTTTGTTTGGTTATGTTAGTCCTTTTGACTTGGTTTGTTCTTTGTCTCTGTATGTTTCTCCTTGCAGCAAACAAGATCTGGGTTGTGGTAGTGATGCATCATGGGATACTTCCTAGCCAAGAGCCAACCAGAAGCTTTTGAGCTAGAGTATGGCCGAGTCGGAGCCGAGGTTCGGCTCCGATTCCCAAGAGTAAGAATGAAGGGTGAGATGGACTACAAACATTGAACATTATGGTAGGTACATAACTTCTTTTTCTATGAGAAATGGACCAAAACATGAGTAGAAAATCTGGACAGTTGAGAGTTATGCCTGTGAGGTCACACCAGCCTGAAGAAAGGGAAATTATTTCCTTTTTTCTCTAAGGAGAGACAACCTTGATGGTATTGGAGAGAGTGGATGTGCGGGGTGGGGGGGGGGGTGGGGGGCTGGGCAGTGAATGCAGGCTCTTTGCAAAAAAAAAGTAAATTAATTAAAATAAGGTAAATATATTGTGATGATCTTACAGTCTGTGGTAAATCCCATGGCACAAGAGCAGAAAAACATTTAACCTTGATAACTTAAACAGAACCAAACCCAGTCATTCACACGTGTATAATGGTAAAAGTGATCTTGTGTTGTTTTTTGGCACTGCCATGTATGTTTTCACTTTGAAAGAGTAGCTGCTTTCCCAAAGTTGGGTGATGTCTCTATTACCGTTGCTGGTTATCTGTTTTAATTATCACTTCTCTCCTCTACTGACTAGTATTCTGAAATTAAGTGTGACTGTAACAATGTTAATTTGTATTTGTTGTGTTTTGCAGGACATTGAAGCTACAATGAATACAGCATTGAATGAACTGAAGGAGCTGGAAAGGCAGAGTACAGCCAAGCATGCACCAGATGTAGTCCTGGACACCTTAGAAACCAAGAAGCCATCTCCAGTCGTAGCACCTACATCCGAGCCTTCCAGCCCACTGCACTCTCAGATTACAAAAGAGGCTGAGCCCCCACTCCAGCGTAGTTCTAGCACTGCAAGTGATATCCCATGCACATTTAGGCCTATTAAACCCATCAAAATGTCCAAACCTCCAGCAACAAGGCCAAAACCTTTAACATTCCCCAAAACAACAACTTCTAGTCCTGGTGTGAATTCTCCAACTTCTCAACAACCTACTGATAAGTCATGCCCTGTGTGATGGCCACAGAAAAAAAGACCATTTGTCGTTTCTGTCATTTCAACTGACAAGGCAGCATTGGCTTAATGTAAAGAGTTAACAGTTCCAAGATGGATTCTGGTTTTACCAAGTTATCCATATTTAAAATGAACATATTTAAAATTTACAGACCTATTTTTGTGATTTATTTAGTCGGACTTGTATATGGGATTCCTGTAGTTACATGCACAGTCGGTGCTTGTACTGAAGGAACTGTTTCTTCAGTAGATTTAGCAAAATAAACATTTTCCAGTATATGTGCATGTGAAAATGCAAAAAGTACAGTAATATTCCTGATACAACAGTTACAATATTAAGCATACAAATATGACACTCACTACTTCTGTTAATACATTTGCACCAAAGGTTCTTCCTCTATCTGACTGTAACAAATAAGGTAAAAAGCTTGACTGTCTTGTCTTCAAAAAAGTTAGCTGATGCCTGTCCAATCAAAGCAAGGTTATCTTGAGGAGAAACCACCTTTATCTGTACAACATACAGCAGCAACAATGAGAGGGACATTCGGAAGTTTTGTAAGACGAGCTTAGAATTTTGAAAAGCTTTTGTGGTGGGACTTGCTTTCTGTTTGCTTTATCATCTCTCCAGGCTCTCTAAGAACAGTATGCCTCTCTAGCATTTTGAAAGCAAATATGATCTTCATTTTCACATGCTAGTTTTATAGCTGTACTGTTTCCATGTACGTCACAAGCATTTGCATTTGTAATGAATCCCTGCGAGCTACTGAAAAGAAATGCAGAGCTCACTGCTTCTTTTACACAGGAAAGAACATCATCACCATGAGACTGCTACACAATAGAATCTTTGCTTATGGCGCCTAGATGGACGCATTACTGCTTCACTGTACTCCTTTCCAAATTGAAGGGGAGCATTCTTTTCTGCAATATCAGGAGGTGGAGCTACTTTCATTACTGAAGCAGTCATAAAATCGTTGGTATGATTTGTTCATAAAGCAAAAAGTGAGGAATCAAAAATGAAAACGTATTTGCACCCTCTTTTTTGAAAATCAGATGTACCTGGAATTTAGATGTACACTGTGATATTCAGTCTGATCATGTGATCATACCTCATCAGAATAACTAGGTTGAGCAACGTGGCATTGTGTGTGTGTGTGTGAAGATGTAAAGTGCAACCTGAGATATAATCCTTGGGAAATAAAATACTGTAAGAAGGACATTTCACATTTCAGTGCTAGTTAGAGGTTCGAGTGCCATACATTCCAGGTGGACCATGTGTTTTGGAAAATTCTGATGCCTCATTATGGTCAGTGCCATTTCTGGAGACAGAACCACAGGAGACATTGGTAAAAAATGAAACTTGTGGAGGCAAGTATCCTCCAAGCCATGTTACCTAAAACTTGATCTTCCAGGGAACATAATGACCATTAAAATACCTGCATTATTGGACTTGTATGTAATGTAATGTATTTGTAAAATGAATGGTGTATACTTTACTTGTGTCCTGATAACTGGAATCAGGTGCGAATGTTTGAAACCTTTGCGTGTGTGCTTGGAAGTAAAGTCTGTGAGTTGTTTAATTTGTCTTTTAACCAAATGTTTGACTGAAGATATTCAGATCACTGAATGTCAAAATAAAGTGTTCTGGACTTGTAGGACAAATAATGCTGCCAGAGTTTTAGCCCAGTTTTGACTTTAGCTTCAGATCATCTATCCATTAAAAGGTTTGCTCATTTTTATGTTGTCATTGTTCCATGTAGGTTTTAAGTGAAGATATGCCATTGATACAGTGTCTTAAATAAGGTGGCACAAATATCTGGGGCGTAGTGTTTATGCTGTTTGTATACAGTCTTCCCATTTGTCAGAAACACACTCCGGCATGTGGTAACATATAGCTGTATTGTAATGTTTCTGATCTTTCCAGGGAGAAGTGTGTGCTACTGCAACCACCTCCCCCCATACACACGTGCTTCAGGATAGGGCACTGTTAGTGTATGGCAGTAGTGCATCATGAGATTACTGCACCATAAAATATTTGCTAATGGCTCCTAGAAGGATGCTGATGTAAACTGTGTTGTCACTGTTATTACACACAAAATTTGTACAAACGGAATTCCCTGTGCATCAAAAACTGTATTAATGTAGAAACCAACTTTGGGGTCTTAACAGTGAAATGGAATCCAGAAAGTTGTGAACTAGTCAGACTTGATATAAACAAAAGTAATTGTGAATGAACAGCAAAAGTTGTAGCACATCAGTTGTATAATTTGTGCAAGCAGTTTGTAAATTTGACTGCTTTATCATGCAGTTTTGCCAGTTCTAAACCACGTTAAGGGGTCACAAAATACAAACTTTAACCTAATAGAACCAGAGTAAAGCATTCACAGCTGGTGGCATATTCTCATTTGCTCTTACAGAGTGGTTTGAGTACTGCTTTATAATTACCAGTCTTTGGTTTAGCATTGTGAGACAGAAGTGTCTTTCTGGCTGTGCCCTAACGTTTATTTGTCAGTGAGACAAAAACACTACTATAACTGTTAGATCCATTAGCGGTCTGGTTACTAGTGGGGCCCTGGTTTATTTACATATCTTTTCCACAGCTTAATTTAAGCACTTTGATTCCCTAAACAAATTGCAAACAATTACCACATAAAACATGTTTTTCATATTTTGGAATTCAAAGGGTCCATGTTGCAATTTTTCTGTATTGTATGGTGCTGGTATTCTAGCAATATCATGTTATATGGGTATCATGACATCTGGTGCAGATGGTGAATGGGAAGTCTTTATAAAATGCTTCCTTTTAAATAGAGTATGTATGTGTGTGTGACTAAACCTGTGTAAAAATTAAAAAAAAATGTATATAAAACCAGTAAGCAATACTGACATACGTTTCCTGTGGTATGTAACTGTCCTGTGTTGGTTGTATCATTTCACTGCTTTATATGACATGCATGTATTAGCATGGCTCAGGTAGTCTCCCTAAGATTCGAGCGTTCTTAATGAATGACTTAAATATTTTAGAGGTATAGCCATGGTTGGAATTTTAGCTTAAGAAATTTAGCTGACATTTTTACACAATATTTCCAGGACTGTTGTAGTTGCAAATGTAGATGTGCAGCTACTTGCTACATAATATGTATTTTTGCTTCTTTCGGTGAGCAGTCTGTATTTCCACAATGGCACTCCCATCTGGTAGTGTAGTTTTCTTAGGCAGTTAACCAGGCAGCTAACTGAGATGAAGTGTACTTGATCCCTAATGCTTTCTGTGTATATGTACTATAACACTTAAACGGTGGTCATGTAGTGGTGGTGGGGTGTTACATGGGACTGTCACCTGATTTTAGTCCAGCTTCCCCGAAGCAGATCATGTTTAGGTCGTTAAGTATTCACTTAAGGAAAGTGACAGTCTGTGTGCTTCCAAGTCAGAATTCCCCCTCCTTCCACTACTGCAGTACCTGGACCACTATTAAATCTGGGATCATAGGGCTGTATCCTTCTGTGCCACTAACATGGAATAACATGCCTCCTCAACTAAAAAGCACAATCGGTCAAGCCTGATTAACTATATACCTTGGTTGCTGGAGAACTTAAGTGCCTGCACTTAAGTGAGGTCTTTGACTCTGTCTTTCATGTGACTGCTTTGAAGACTATAAGTGATGGAGCAGGACAGACAGTGGAAAGTGAATTTTAGTATTGTTTACATGAAGGATATATAGCAGGTTAGGTAATGTCATTGGCAGGAATGAGTAACGTGATAACTGAGAGTGTAGTTGGTTGGACAGTACACAGTACTCCCCAGGGAGTCTTATTTCAGACAATGCAAATAACAAGGGCATGTGCAAGTGTAAGGAAGAATTTGAAAAGCCTAAGCAGGTAAAAGAAACACCACTGAGTTTTCCTTGCAGATAAGTGCAAAATTTTGCTTTTGACCTACCATAATCCATGTGTGAGGAATCAGCTGGTGGGAGAAGAACTGATATCAGCAGAGCAGATAAAGGATCTGGGGATGTTGATCACACTTTAATGGACCTTCATCAGGGTGAGAAAGCTGTGCCAGTAGGAGACAGACTGCATCATTAGTAGGGATAGACTCCAAAAGCAAAGTAGTAATAATGTCACTCTACCATGACTTTGGAAGGCCATGCTTAGAAGCATGCATGTGGTGTTGGAAGCCATAGATTTTCCAGTCCTTTCCATCTGCTGAGTGTTCCACTAATATGTCTTACTGTGTGTTTCCTTCCGAGTGACAAATACACTGTAGATTCCATTGCTGTTCATTATAAGGTGCAGCAGTATCAGTCATAATGCTTGAGCAATTGCCACGTGAATATCCAGTCATCCATTATGATGTCCAGAACTTCGGGACATCCCCTTCATAACCTTATGTGCCATCTGTTTCAAGGACATCAGTAGGACATTTGGTAAAGTAGGAAGACCAGCCTGTGCTGTCGTCCATTCTTTTCTATTACACAGAAAAATCTGTCAGTTTTATCCAAAAGACCTGTTGAGGGCTTTGATAAATACCCACACTGATGTTTTTTCTTTTTCTGTGGTGCGGCATTGTATTGTTTTTATTGACTTTGTCCATTTTGAGCTCTTTCCAGGGCTACTGACATCCCTATATTAAAAAAAAAAAGCTCAACAAATGTGCCTGTGAGAGAAACGAAGTCTGTTGACAGACTGTTACCTTCATTGCATTTTTTTTTTGTCTAGATGAAAACTGTTCATTGTTGATTTGTGAACACTTTATACTTTTTAACAAGAAAATCCTACCTCATAGGACTGCCAGGCTTAGGGTGTCTTAGTAGTAGCAAACTGGTCAAACCATCACTGCAGAGTGAATCTACATAACAGTTGTGATAAATGTTGCAGTAGAGAGTCTGATGACTTAAGACACCCCAGAGGGCCCATAAGGGCATGAAACCGCTCCCTCAGTGAGGTACAGACTTGTCCTCCCCAGTGCTAGCTTATTTTTACTTTCCAGCTATCATTGCCATTTCAGAGGCTGACAGCAGGATAGTGACATCATAATCCTCCCATTCCTTGAGAGAATATTCTGGTTCCATTACAGTTAAGTGACACTTCCAAGACATCTGCAGAGGGCCAACCCAAAGCATGTACTACTAGGAAATATTTCTCTTCCTATGATGTCCTCAGGCATTTTTTGTACAGGAACCTGAGATTCTAGGTGAGGATACCACAAATTCTGCTTTGTAGGGAAAAGCTCAAGCTGACTGGAGCCTTTGATGCTGGCCCCCATGGGGACAGATGCCTTCCCAAGTGATATTTATCCTTAGTCCTACCTGTCTTATTTTATATTCATTTTCTTAAAAAATATATATTGCAGCATGGTAAAGTATGCACATCCTCGTGTCTTTATTTGGGGAGCATTCACCTTGGGGCACAGTTTCTTTCACCAAAAGGAAAATAGACCCTGTCTGTAACCAGTCATCTGACTTTGGGTCAGCAAAGAAAGAGAGGCCCTTACATATTCCATCAGTTTTACTCCCCTCTGGGATTTGATGTAGATGGAAAAGAACTGCTTTCTTTTCTCTGCACCTAAAGATGTTTTCCTTTGAGAGACTAAATATGATGGGGAGCACTGTAAAGTGGGGAGTTAAGTAGATGTTCTTCGTGTTTCACTGTTGCAGTCATCACATTTGCGTTATCCCTGCCAGGGTAGCCCTCGGCTGGCCCGAATACCAGAGGCTTAGTATTCCTGCATTGGTTGTTGTCACTTCAGGACTGACGTCAGGTCGTCAGTAGTCTAAAGTAAGGCAGCCGACGCCATTACATCAGTCATTTCTTGCCATGGAGCCCAAAACAGAAGCAGTTCTCATGAGTGCTGGTCGGCCGCTACCTGTATTTCATCTACAGAATTGAATCTGAAGTCTTCTAAAGATAAGTACCCTGTTGGGGATCCTTTTTTCTCGCACTAACCTATGTCAAAAAAAGTTAACAATTGTCTCACCTGTGGAAAGCAAATACCCCACTGAGACTTTCATTCCTACTGCATCACTTGTTTAGGTCCAGACCACGACGTCCCTCATTGTCGCTTCTGTGCTTTGTTCAACGTCAGAACTATCCATCATCAGGACCTTATTGTAGCTAGATATTTTCGCTTACAGTCCTCGAACTCCGATATGGTTTCGGTAAGCCATCCGACAGCAGATCTTCTGAAAAAACATAAAGATAAAGACAGAGACAGACCGCACAGGTCCAAAACTACCAACGTCAGTTCTCTGGTCCTCAGTGAGGCAGTTTCGCAGCCCCTGATGCCCGCTTCTGTGGATTCGCAGGCCGCTACCGAGAACATTTCGGAGTCCAGTATGCCACAAAACTCTTCTTTGATTAAGGATCCTGTGATCATCTCTGCCTTGGATGGGTCCAGTGCTGCTGAGCAGGCACCAGCTTCCGAGGAAGTCCTTCACACTACCGATTCTCAGCACAAAGCAATGTCTTCTTTCACAACTACCATTCTTTTGAAAACAACAGAGTTTCTTAGGCCCAGGATACAAACCACACCCAAGAAACCATTGACCCAATCTCAGGCATCTGCTTCCTTGCCTCAGTCTCAAATACTTAAAATGGTGGAAGACTTTATCCTGATCAGGGGAAGCCAAGCTACCCCCTCCAAAAGGAAAAGAGATCTGTCCCCTGTAGTTTTGTCTGAATATGAAGACATGCAACCCCTCTCTACTTCCGAGTATTCTGATGCAGAGGATTCCATCCCTTTAGCCTCTCCCCCAGAAGATATTTCCTTTGGGGAAACCCTTCATACCTTAAGGAAGCATTTCCAGTGTGAGGGTCAGGAATACCCTCAGTCTAAAAACAGACTCAGGGAATTCTTAGATCTTCCACAGCACAGACGCTTGGCCACCCCCCCAGTCCTGGATGTTGTGGAGGATGTTTTACTGGAATTCTGCTTGACTCCTGACACCCTCCCTCCTGCACCCAGAAAACCAGATAGGTACTATAGAGGGTTACCTGTTACAAAATCGAAGTTACGCAACTACGAATACCATATAGTCGACACCATATGATCGATAGTTCCATAACTTCGAAATTATAAAAAGAAAAAAAAGAAAACATACCCTGACTGGTTAAAGCAGGGGGGAAAGCCCCCCTGCACACCCTACACACCCCGCTACTTAAATATACCAACTCTGAGATTGCACTTCAAAGAACTATGGTGCGGAAAAGGAAGATTTCTCTTTCCTACACTGTAGCATGATCTCTGAGTTGGTATATTTAAGTAGCGAGGGGGTGTAGGGGGGCTTTCCCCCTTGCCTACACCCTTTACTTTTTCTTTTTTAATGTTTATTTTAAACGTTTCGAATTTCCAATTGTTCGGTCATTAAAGGTCAACCTTTAGTGATTCGAACAATTGGAAATTCGATGTTCCAATAGGAACCCACTATAGAGTCCCAGACTCTCACAAATTTCTTTTTAAAAATCCTACTGCTGACCATGAGGTTATTTCTCAAGGGCCTAAAGGGATTAAAACAACCTTTGCTAAGAATCCCACCCCCTCAGATAGGGATTTCTGAGCACTAGACAGATGGGGTGAAAAAGTATACACCTCAGCAACTCTTGCTATCAGAGCACTAAATTGTCACTTCCATATGCTAAAATTTCAGCAACATACCCTGGAACTCCTCAAACAAAACATGTCCTCCTTTCCAGCTTGTGCAGAATCTAAAGAGTTACAAGAGTTAATGAATTCTGCAAGTCAAGTAACTAAACCTGCCTTGCACTGTGGTTTTGATGCCCTAGAAGCTTCTTGCAGGGCAGCAGTCACCGGATCTGTCATTAAAAGGCATGCTTGGCTTAAGGAACAGCCCTTGCCAGACCATGTCAAATCTAAATTGTTGGATGCCCCCTTGCACAAAGACAGCTTATTTGGCACTAAGGCAGAAGAGGTCTTAAAAAAGATGGAAGAAAAAGCAAAATCTATGCAGACAGTTAAGGATTTCTTACAGGTCCAGCCACCCAGGTTCAGCAGGTATTGTCCTACCAAGCACTGGTCCTTTCCTGCTCCCACTAAGCCAGTCCAGCCTAGACCAGAGGGAACCAGACAACAGCCACGTGGAATGCGGAGATTTAAGCAGTGGACTACCTCTTCAAAACTAGGGCATTCTAAGCCACCCCCTTATGGTAAGAACTCACAATGACTCACCTCCCCCACCCCCTCCTCTGCCTACCTTCACTTACCCCTAGGAAGAAAACTGTCCTTTCACTCAAGCACCTGGGCCACCATTACCAATGACCGCTGAGTTCTCAACATAGTGTCTCGGGGATACAAATTTTCTTTCCACACCCTTCCAACCGCAAAAGGGTTCCCAGATCTACGTCCAAATCAGTGGCAGAGGCTCAAAAGCAAGCCCCTTCCCTGCTTTCTATGAGGGCGGTAGAGCAGATAGGCCAAGGTTTCTACTCCAGATTTGTTCTGGTGCCCAGAAAAGAGGGCATCTGGTACCCTATCCTCGATCTATACAATAAAACACCTTCCTGGTGTTCCCAAAATTCAAAATGCTGATCCTCCAGCAGCCGCTACCCATGCTCTCCAAGGACGCTTGGTTAGCCACCCTAGATCTAAAAGAGGCCTACCTCCACATTCATATCAGGGAATCATGCAGGAAATATCTCGTTTTCAGGGCAGGATCTCAACACTTTCAGTTCTCTGTGCTTCCCTTTGGCTTATCTATTGCTCCCAGAGTTTTCACAAAATGTTTGGGTCCGGCCATTGCCTTTTGCAGACAAAGGTATATCCAGATTTACCCATACTTAGACATCTGCCTAATTCAGGCAGACAGCCAGGAAAAGCTGCTCAAGCACCTGGCCTTTGTAAAGTCCCTACTAACCTCCGTAAGGTACACAATCAATAAAAAGAAATCCAAACAGGTGCCCACCTAAAGGATTATATTCCTGGGAGCAAGCCTGGACACAGCATCCCAGATGGTATTCCTTACACCAGAAAAACAAATTTTCCTGACAGCCTGCTTCTCTCAACTAGCCACCAGACCCCAGTTATCTGCAAGGAAGATCCTGCAAGCTCTGGGGTTCATGGCATCTTGCATACTACTCATTCCATATGCCAGACTGCATATGAGGAAGCTTCAGTGGTACCTAAAAAGCCTTTGCTGTCAATACTCTCAAGACCTGGAGACTCTTATACCTATAATTCTTTGCCTCAGAAAGGATTTTCTTTGGTGGGCAACAGCATGCTCCCACAACAAGGGACTACCTTTCTCACCACACCCCGCCACCCAGACCCTCACCCCAGACTTATCAGACTATGCTTGGGGTGCACACCTGGATGGCAGATGCATACAGGGCCAATGGAGCCCACAGCAAATCCCTCTGCACATCAACCAAAAAGAGATGATGGCTGTCCAGCACGACTTGATAGCTTTCAAGCCCCTTCTCTCCTCAGGGGCTCTCCTGATCAAAATGGACAACACTACTGTGATGTAGTATATCAACAAGCAGGGAGGGACTCACTCCTACCCTCTATGCAGGCTGACAATGACCCTTTCTCACACAGCCTCTACCATTCAGCTACACCTGTTAGCACAATTCCTACCAGGTTCTCTCAACTCTCTGGCAGACTAGTTAAGCAGAAATCATCTGGACCCACACGAGTGGCAGCTCAACAGAAGAACCTTTACCCTAATAACTTAGAAATGGGGCACCCTGAAGGTCGACCTCTTTGCCTCCCACACCAATCATCAGCTCAGCAAATTCTGCACCAGGGAGCATCACTGCATGGCTTGGAAAGTGGATGCCCTGTCCTTCCCCTGGGACAATATATCGGTCTGTGCCTTTCCTTCACTACCTCTCATCCCCAGGGCACTGTTCAAAATAAAGGAGGAAAAACCAAGGACAATTCTTATAGCTCCAGACTGGCCTTGCAAGCACTAGTACCCCTTGCTGCACAGCCTGTCCCCACTGCCACCGTAGCATCTTCCTCTGATTCCAAACCTCCTGACCCAGAGGGAAGGGGAAGTCATGCATCCCCAATTGCGGACACTCAGTTTGGCAGCTTGGCTTATTCCCTAACCCCTGATCAATCTGCAACCTCAGCAAACAGGTGCTCGATGTTATATGTGAGGCCAGACGACTTAGCACTAGCAGGTCTTAATGCTAACAAATGGAAAAGGTTCTGCACCTGGATTCAGGCTAAGGGAGCCAATATGACATAGCCCTCCCTCCCTCTCATCCTGGATTACTTTGCTGACCTACTGCACAGTGGCCTCTCTTTCTCCTCTATAAAAATTCATGCCTATGCTGTCTTTGCTCATTTCGCCCACTGAGTAGCCATTTTTCTCACTCCCTTTTATCAAACAGTTCCTAAGAGGGTTAGCAACTTGAGGCCACCCAGAAGAGCACCAACCTCAGCTTGGGACCTTAACTTTGTGTTGGAAAAGCTCACCCTACCCCCTTTTGAACCAGCTTCTTCTGCAGAGCTAGAGTTTCTCTCCTCGAAGACAGCTTTCCTTCTGGCTGTCACTTCAGCCAGAAGAGTCTCCGAGCTGCAAGCGCTCATGGCTGTGGAACCGTTCATCATCTTCCATGCTGACAGGGTATCCCTCAGAACTAACCTATCCTTCATCTCCAAGGTGGTGTCTAGTGTGGCTCTCAACCAATCCATTTATTTGTCCACCTTTTTCCTAATATCCAGAACAAGGGGGAAAGGATCCTGCACTCTCTATATGAGCACATACAGCTTATATTCTACCTAGACAGAACTAAGTCCTTCAGAAAGTCTGATCAATTGCTGGTTAGCTTTGTTACAGGGGCAGAAGGCAAAGCCATCTCCAAACAAACCATTTCCAAATGGATAGCACACTGCATCCATTTATGCTACAAACAACATGGAAAGCCTCCCCCCAAGGGGGTCAGGACTCACTTCACCAGAGCAGCCTCCACCTCTGCAGCTTTCCTCAGAGGAGTCCCCACCAGGGACATCCTGGAGGCTGCCACCTAGACATCTGTTCACACTTTTACCAGACATTACCACCTGCCTCTCTTCTCCAAATCCAGGGCGGGGTTTGCCTCTGCAGTCTTGCAGGGCATCCTAGCCAGCCCCTAGTTTCCTTGACTGCCTCCACCCATTTCCTCAGCTTTGGGAATCAATCCAAATGTGATGACTGCAACAGTGAAACACTAAGAACATAGTACAGTTGTGTACACTTACCATAAATGTAGATGTTCGAGTGTATTCACTGTTGCAGTCCTGCTTTCCCTCCCTCCATCCCCCTTTTTCTTCTCTATACTTACAAGGGACATATTGGTAATTACTTTCTACTTGTGGGGTTCTTCCACCATATCCTGGCTCATATTTGGGGGCTCCTGACAGGTTAGTGCAAGAAAAACTGATGTAATGGCATTGGCTGCCTTACTGTATACTACTGACGACCTGACATCAGTCCTGAAGCGACAGCAACCGACGCAGAAATACTAAGCCTCTGGTATTCGGTCCGACCAAGGGCTACCCTGGCAGGGATAACCCAAATGTGATGACTGCAACCGTGAATACACGCAAACATCTACATTTATGGTAAGTGTACACAACTGTACTTTGTCAGACTCTCACAAGCGGTACTTGGAACTTTGGGCAATTGAGAAGCCCAAACGGGCAGCCATTACTCCAGCTTTATGAGAATATCTTTTATAGTAAGAATCAGATAAACTAGCCAATGATCACATGCAAGGAAGATGGAACTACATGATGCAGATTGGTAATAATCCTCTAAATTTATCTTAAACCACAGTAACAGTCAGCGAGCTTGTAATTATCGGTGAGGGATGATGCTGCATGCATACTTTGAGACATACATGGCTCAGAATCCAGCATTTATTATTTGATGTAAAACGGCAGCTTTTAAATGTACCATTGGACAAAAACTTTTATTTAGCCCTCCTTTCAAGAAGCACTTAAAAGGCACAAGAAAAAAAGTAAAACCATGCAGACAGTGAAACAATTGTTCAGCTTCCCAATTTCTAGAATAGGAATTTGCCAGCCTAAGTGGTTGCACTTTTATAGGAAAAAAAATATAAAAGACTTTTATTAAAAGTCAGCAAAAAGGAGACACACTTTAAGTCAGACATCAGTGTAGGGAGAATGACCCTTCTCCCAGCCAAGAGTGCCTCACAGTTTTTTCTCTCGTAGCCTGTTCCTTCCCACATGCTAGGTGGAAGGGCATGTCAATTCAAAATCAAGTGGTTTGACATAACCATAGACTAGTGAATAAGGGAGCTCATTTGCATGAAGATACAAACTCAAATTTAGAACATTTTCCTTTTTCATAAAAAATGCCTCTTCTTCCTCCAGACAAGGTAGTCATAGAAGGTCCCACCTCAGGCCATCTTTCTTCTACTGTAGTAGAAAAAGTTAGTCATCCCCCAACCCACCCACGATCCTTCTTGGTGCTCAAGAGATATGAACTTTGGAGACCCATTTTGAACCTTTCCAAGGTAAGCAAGTTTCTTGTCATAATCCATCCATTCATCCTCAACCCCTTTTCCCATTTTTGCACGTAGTCAGGGTGACACTTCAGTTACAATCATCCAGAGCCAAGGTTTACACTTTTAGATGGCTAGCCCTGTGGCAGTAGTTCACCCGTACCACACATTCACACACACACACACTCGCACTTGGGGCCAATTTAGTGTGTCCAATCCACTTACTGCATGTCTTTGGACTGTGGGAGGAAATAGGAATACCCGGAGGAAACCCACTCGAACACAGTGAGGACATGCAGATTCCACACAAAAGGCACCCCAGCCCAGAATCGAACCGGAGAAACTCTTACTGTGAAATGACAATGCTAACCACTGCAAATGCATAGCGACTTTTATTTCTTGTCATAAAGAGTTCAAACATGCAAACTGTGTAGTCTCTCCTTCCTTTAATGTTAAATGTCATCATGGTCAACTTGGATAAGAAGAATGTCTACCTGTGTTTCCACATTTACAAATAGTACAGAAGGTTGTAGAGGTTTGTAGGAGCAATGCAGAATATCTAGTTCATCTCCTTGCCCTTTGCCAAATGATTGCACAAGCATTTGGCCACATCAAAATGGAAAGCCAATTATGTGTACCCATACTTGGCTTATCCCTTTTTTAATTTTTCTAAATCTTTTAGGTTTCTAATGCCATGACAAGAGTGGACCCCTTTCCTACATCAAAATATGATTAAAGTTAATGAAATTAGTATTGTTTCAGTCTTTGTCAGCCAGAAGTGCTCTTCGCAACACCCGCAGTGTGGCCAGTATCGACTCCTGCAATTCTTATGGCATTACATGCATCAGTAACATAGCTAAATACGAGTATAGATTCTTTTTTTTTTTTTTTTTTTTATAAGACCTGTTACCCCTACTACTATTGGAACTGTCTCAGTATCTTTCTTCTACATTGCTCTCATTTTTGCCTGCAAATCCTGATATTTTATGACTTTGTGTCTCTCTGTATGCAAGACACTGTAGTCATTGGGTATAGCAATTTCAATGATCAAGGTTACTTTTGTCTTCATTTTATGGACCACTATATCTGATTTTCTCACATCTATCTTTTGAACTGTTGGTAATGGGTGATCCCATGTGATGTAGACTTCATTATTTTTATGATGTTTTGTGGCTGATGTTTGTTTTTCTTTTTTCAGCTACTTCAATATTATAATGTTTGCACAATGCCAGTGCAACAAGCTTACCACCTTTCAGTATACTGTCCTTCTGCCATTAGTATGTCACAACCAGCAACAAAGGTGTGCAACTATTTCCAATTCTGTTTTACAAAAACTGCATTTGTCTGTTTCTCACACGTGTTCAATGGACTTTGTAAACGTGTGTACATAGCTCACTATCTTGGCCTGCCAGTATTAACCTTTCATCTTTTGGTTTGAATTTGCCTCTCCTTGACCATTCTTGCATTTGATCCTGATCAACATGAGGTTCTTACAGGAGTTTTCTATGCTTGCAACTATATGCATGTTCCATATATCTTTCCTTCTCATCTGATCCTTCACCTTATTTGCTTTCTTTTGTTTTTTTTGGCACATTCAGTTGCTGCCTGATTTTTATCGACTTCTGGTTTGATTTCCATTCCCACTTCACGCCGATATGCTTCTGCAACACTTAGCAGGGAAGTCATCTTAGATTTATTCTCCTCGTGTTTCAAAACTTTCACTATGTTTGGGTCTTGTGAGGTCAGCAGATATGTATGCAGTCCCACGATTGCGGATCTATACATGTAATCAATTTCAAGTAGGCCCATACCTCCTTCGGAACGGGGAATATATAATCTTGGTTTGCACTGATTTTTTTATAAATCATTTGATGAGCATGAAGCATCCTTATTGTTTTCCTGTCTAATCTATCTAACATCATTTGGGGCCAGTCAGTCACTCCAAAACTGCAAATTAGAACAGGAAGAGCAAATTGGATTATAGCTTGAATTTTGTTCCTAGATGTCAACACTGTTTTTAGGATTTATTTTAAGTCTTCCAAAATATTCCTTACTAAGTTTTATTTGCATTTGTTCATGTTTTATTGTTGAACCTTCATCATTTCCCAGATATTTATGCACTCCCTCTTGCTCAAGTTCTTTTATATCACATTCTTGTCCCAAACTGGTGTTTTCTTGGCGCTGTAGCTTTCCTGCTTTAAAGGTTGCTTGCACATTTATCAAGATCAAATGACATTCTTATATCTGAAAATGTTTTGACTACTTGCAGTTGTGCTTTCAGTTCCTCATCTGATGAGCTATAAGGTTTTAAATAGTCGACAAAGAGAAGATGGTAAGTCTTTACACTTTGTTGCTTTCTGGAAGCCAGATTGTAGCCTTGGCCTAATCTGTTAAGCAGATAGCTTAATGGGTTAAGGACAGGGCCAAAGCAACAGTGACAAGAGAGTCACCCTGGTATATCCCTCTCTGGATTTTTATCCCTGGAATAATAATTTGTCCTTTATCATGGCTAAACTGCAAAGTGGTTTGCTACTGTTTAATGGTCAGTGTGATGTAATTTATCAATTTAGGGTGTATCTTATAGATTTTTAAGTACTCTTTTATCCACGAATGTGGGATTGCTTTTTTATTTTATTTTTACTTATTTACAGTTGGTTAACCAGGATAGTCCATTGGGCCAATAAGAACCTGTTTTCAATGGAGTCCTGGGAAGAAAAGCTCCAAGACAAAACAAAGATTACAGCAGTTACAATTAAATTTTAGGTTACGTTGAGTACAAAAAAAACAAATATTTCATTTGTAACTATACAGTTTCTTGAAATGGAATAGTACAATTAGAGAATTATAAGAAGTTATTTACAATAGGCTTAGTATTTGCTAGATGTAAATATGAATAAATTAGGTAGTTGCCTGTAGAAAGAGGAGAATAGGCTATGTGGGGTGGGAGCAGGAGCATTCCCACTTGTATGTTAGATGTGAGTGAAGTGATTTTTTAAAGGAAGAGAGGTTTGTGGTGGTACGAATGGAGGGAGGGAGTTCCATAGGCATGCTAGGGCAAAGGACAGGAGGTTTTGTCCTGGGGGACGAAGAGGTTTGTACAGTTTTATTAGGTTTTGGTTGTTGGATCTAAGAAGTCTTTCTGGGTGGTGCATTTTAAAGGTAGAGGAGAGGGAGGGGGACAGAGGGAGGGGTGAAAAATAAGTTTGTGTGCATAAGTAAGTTGAGTATAGGTAAGATAGTTGGGTAGTTCTAGCCAGTTTAGTTTGTGGAGAGATGCACAGTGGTGGGTTGATGATTTGTGGCTAGTGGCGAATTTAGCAATTTTATTATAACAAGAGGACAGTTTTGTCTTGAGAGAGGATTGTAGGTTTGTCAGGAGAGGGGCACCATAAAGGAGGAAGAGATGAGAAATGTAGTAGAGTGAGTGAGCTTAGTAGATGTAGTGAGATATCGGTTATGGCGGTAGAGCATGCCAAGTTTTTTGGGGGGGGGATTTTATGTTTAGTTGTAGATGGGAACTGAATTTAAGCTGGTCATTGATGTGGACCCCTAATAGTTTGGTTTCAGATACCAGTTCAAGAGGTGTGTTGTTCTGGCTAGTGATGGAGAATAGGTTTCTATCAATGGTGGTGGTTTTAGAGGGGTCAAATACCATGAGCTTGGTTTTTGACGCATTGAGTGCTAGGAGATTGTCTTTCATCCACTGTTCAGTGGTAGAGAAGGTTTCTTGAGTAAGCGGTAAGAGAGTGGGGATGGATGTGGTAGCACAGATTATAGTTGAATCATCTGCATATTGAATAAGGTTAGCAAAAGGGATTGAGTGGAAGAAATCATTTATGAATATATTGGAGGAGGGAACCCAATATGGAACTCTGGGGGACACCAGTGGGGGTGTTAAGGAAAGAGGAGATGGCCTTTTTCCACTTGACTGCTTGTTGCCTGTTAGAGAGGTAGCTGGTGAACCAATTGAGAGAGGAAAGGGATAGGTTTAGTTTAGAAAGTTTAGTAAGGAGAAGGTTGTGAGAGATGGTATCGAAGGCCTTAGAGAGGTCAAGTAGGAGGGTTAGATACAGTAAAGCCAGAATCCCTGACTTTATTCACAGTTTCCAGGAAGGATAGGAGGGCAGTCATAGTGCTGTGACTGGGTCTGAATCCGTGTTGGGTGGGAGTTAAGCTATTATCTATGAGATAGGGAAGGAGTTGAAGATGGATACATTTTTCTAGGAGTTTAGAGATGGGAGAGAGGATGGCGATGGGGTGAAAGTTTGTAATATTGTTGTTATTGCCTCCTTTGTGCAGGGGTATGATGAAAGCCTTTTTCCAGAGTTGGGGTACAAAACTTTCTTGGATAGAACAATTGATTAGGATACTGATGGGGGAAGGCAATGGCTTCGGCAGCTGTGCTAAAGAAGGATGAGGAAATGTTATCGAGGGCATTGGAGCATGGTTTTAGCTTTTGCAGGCTTTTTTTATGGTAAAAGTTGGAATGGGTTTTATGGAGAATGGCAGGGGTTGGGAAGAGAGAGGGTATGAGTGTGGAGGTGAGGGGGGTGACAAGAGAGGAGAGGCAGAAGTGGGGGGTGAAGTGTTATTAGAGAAGGATGAGGTTAGTTTGGAAATAAAGTCTATGAAAAAAGAGTTAAATTGGGTGGCTAGATCTGTATCTAATGCATTTGGGTCAGGGCTTGGGATTTCTGTTGTGCCAGCTTTTAGGTGGGTAGTGATACCTTTCCAGAATTTTTGTGGATTGGTTTTATGGTTGTTTTGAAGTAAGGGGAAGTAATTCTGTCGGTCTGCTGTAATAAGCTTTTTAACTCTGTTGCGGAGTGTTTCAAACTCATTAAGGGTGTTGGGAGTTTTGTTTCTTTGGTAATGTGCCCAGGCTTTGTCTCTAAGGTGCATGGCAGTTAGTGTGTTTTTGGTTAGCCAAGGGGCAGTTTTGTTTCTTATTCTTTTGGTTTTTAAGGGGGTATAGCTATCTAATAGTTTTAGGAAAGTTGAATTGAAGTGGGCAACAGCATTTTCCAGGGGTAGAGTCTTAAGAGGGTTCCAGTTTAGTGATTTTAGGGAGTCAGAGAAGGCTTTGAGGTTGAAGTTTTTTTGGTTGCGAGTGGTGATGTAATTATGAGTTACATGTAAGGGTGAAGGAAGATGCCTTGTAAAGATGGGGAAGTGGTCACTGAGGGAATCGAGAAGAGTTCCACTGTCTGGGTAGTAGTGGGGGTGAGAAACTAAGATCCAGTCTAGGGTGCTACCACTGGAGAAGTCTTTAGAGGGCCTGGTAGTAAATCCATGCCATACTTGGATTCTTACCCTTTTTACAGTTCTCCACTATGACTTTATTTAACAGCAAATGATCGATTGTTCTATATGACTTTCTTTTATTGTCCTTTTGTTCTATTGCCCTAATTGAGTTTTCTTTTAAATGATTATAAACTCTGTTGGCATCAATTCCAGTGTATAGTTTATACGTTGTCAGAAGGCAAATTATTGGTCTATAATTTTTAGGGTAGCTTGCAGGTTCACTCTTAAGTAGGAGCATTGTTTCTCCTGTTAGGCAGGTTGTTGTCTGTTTGGGGTGCACATATAAGTAGTTCTTACTTGTGGCTAAATCTTCATGCAAAGATTTAACCAGAAGTTAGGTACTACGTCTGGGCCCTGGGTTTTCCAATTAGAGGCTTTTCTTAACTTTGTTTCAATCTCTCTGGCTGTGCTTCATCCCATTTCATATCCTGTACATTTGAACCTCTTATTCTTTCTTTTACTTCTTCAATCCATTTAGCATCTTTATCTTCCACAGGATCTTCATAAATACTTCTCCAAAATTTATCAATTTCTTCTTTTTTGGTGGTCTTTCAATTCCTTTTACCATGTTTCCCAGTTCTGTGTAAAATCTTTTTGGGTCATTAATAAATTGTTTATTTTGTACATTTCCTTTGTTTATCTGTGTACCTTAGTTTTTCTGCCAGTGCTGATATTTTTAGTTTATTTGTGATAGTGCATGATAAATCCTGATGTGTTATAATATAGCATATTGCTTTTATCATGTCTATCTTTCTGTGTGTTTTTGTTGATCAGTTCCCTCTTCTGTACTCTTCAAACAGTGACACTTCATATCTTAATTGCTTTATAGTTTTCTCTATTCGATACTTCCATGATGGTATTCAATTTCTCCCCTTTCTTTCACTTACTACCCTGTGCTGTTGTGGTAGAATTTTATCTGTTGTTAATTTAGCTGCACAGTAATATATCCTGATTGCTTCTGTTATATCGCATGGATCTCTATGGATAGTCCTAATTACTGTGTTCATTTGTTTTATCAAACTTCTAACTATGTTTTTTATTGGCCTTCTGCAGTCTATTTCTTTCACTGATCTGTTAAGTCAAGCAACTCTTTTTTTAGCTCATTTTCTTCTAAACTGAGGGCACATTTTTGTTCTCCATTTCCTGCGGGAATTTTGTAGAAAATTCTATAGCATCTTTCTGTGGCACCTTCTCTTCAATTTCATCCTGTGCATTCAGTTGCTCTGTCATATGGGACCTCACTGGCCTATCACTCCTTAACATTGACTGCTTCAGAGTTGCCACAGTTTCCTAATGTTCTTCGTGTTTCACTGTTGCAGTCCTCACTTGTGTTTATCTGGCTCCCAGTAGCCCTCAGTCGGCCCGAATACCAGAGTCCTTGGTATATGATGTCGGCTGCCGCCGGTTGTAAAACTGATGCCAGAATGTCCGGTATAAAGGGAGGCAGCCGACGCCATTTCCTCGGTCTTTCTTGCCATGGAGCCCAAAGCAGATGCAATTCGCACTAGTGCCGGTCGGCCGTTTACCTTCGTTTTGCTTTACAACTACCAAGTTGAAGACTCCCTCAGGTAAGTATCCCGTTGGGGATCCTCTTTTCTTGCTTTAACAAATGTCAGATAAAGTTAACTGTCTTGCCTGTGGAAAACAGATTCTGCACCGTGATTTCCATTCCTGTTGTGTAACTTGTTTGACCTTGAGCACGATGTCCCTAACTGCGATCTCTGTGCTTCCTTTAACCCGCGTACCATATGCCGTTGAGCTAAGATTTTGTATAAGCATTTCGGAGTCTGGCCTAAGTTTGTCGGTGTGGAGTCTTCTGGTCTCCCAACTTCAGATATACCTAGAAAAATGCAAAGACAAGGACCGCGACAGGCCTAGGATTAAATCTGCTGATGGTACACCGGTGAAATTGATCGTCAGCACAGCGGTAGTCAGTGAGGCGCCTTCGCCGCCCCTGCAGTCCGCAGATTTTCAGCCACAAGCCACTGCCAAGACCTAAGTCCTGCATTACGCAGGCTGCTGTTTTGTCTCCAGACCCTCCGCCTGTCGCAGCCTCAGAATGGTCTGGAGCCACTTTGCAGGCACCGGCTTCTGACACCTCTTTTTTGACATGAGCACAGAACCAGACCGACCACCTTAGTTCAGACTTCTGCAGTTGCTAGGCCTCCCGAGTCCCTCCGGATTGCTAGTAAACCTTCCAGCCACAAACCTGGTCACAAGCAGGCGTCAGCCTCCCCTCCTGTGCCTCAGTCTCAGTTGGTAAAGATGGCTGGTGATCATCTTTCCCTGATTAGGGGCTCTCATCCCCCCCCCCCCGGAGGACTAGGGAATTATCTTCTGACGTTTTGTCTGTTTCAGATTCTGAGATTTCCAGTATGTCTGCTGGTGAAGAAGGAAATTCTCAGCTTTTTTCTGGCTTTGAGGATTCTGATGCTGAGGACTCTATCCCTTCTGCCTCCCCTCCAGAAGATTTTTCCTTTGGGGATACTTTGAATACTCTTAGGGACTACTTTAAATGGGAATGTCAGGATTTTCCTCGGTCTAAGAAAGGGATCAGGAAATTTTTGGACTTGGATATACGACTTTGAAGAAGCCAGTTTCACTGGTGAAAGCGCTCAGTCGGTGTGCTTTTCATTAAATTCTTTCTGCTTCAAGTTCCTGGTCTGTGCCTTATTGCAGTTTCTGCCTTACACAGTGGTCGATGGTTTTTGTTTTATTTTTTAATTTTTGGACTTGCCACAGCATAGGCCTCAGGCTATACCTCCACTTTTGGTGGTTGTGGATGATGTTTTCATGGAAAAGTCTTTAACTCCTAATTCTGTTCCTCCTGCCCCCAGAAAACTGGATAGGTATTATAGGGTTCCTGAATCTCATCAATTCCTTGCAAAAAAACCCTGTGCCTTCTGATATAAGGAGTCTAGGGCCTTTGACAGGTGGGGTAAAAAATCTATACCTCTGCAACTCTTGCCATTAGATCAGTGAATTGTGTTTTTCACATGCTTAAGTATCAGCAGCATACTTTAGAGGCTATTAAGGCTAAACTTGGAGATGTTCCTTCCATGACGGAGAACAAAGAATTACAAGACTTACTGAATTCTGCCACTTTAGTTAATAAGCATTCACTTCATTGTGGTTTTGACACTTTGGAGGCTTCCTGCAGAGCAGCAGTCACTGGTTCCATAATTAGAAGGCATGCTTGGCTCAGGGAGCAGCTTCTTTCTGAACCTGTTAAATCTAAATTGCTGGATGTTCTTTTGCACAAGGACAATCTTTTTGGTAATAAGGCTGAGGAGATACTGAAGAAATTGGAGGATAAGGCAAAATGCATGAAGGCTGTAAAAGATTTCCTTCAGGTTCAGCCTCCTCTGTTTAGTAGGCATTATCCTTCCAAGAATTGGTCTTTCTTTGATCCTGGCAAGCAGGGTCGCTCTAGGCCTAGGAGTTTCAGATCTTCCAAAGGGCTAAACAATGGCATTCTTCTGCTAAATCAGGGAGTTCTAAGCCAACTTCCCAAGGCAAACATTCTCAATAACTCCAGCCTTCTTATACCTACCTGTGTGGGCCCTGGGTTTCTTTTGGGGGGGGAGGTTAGGCAGGTTCGCAGAGGTATGATTTACCATCACAAATGACAAATGGGTGCTCAGTATAGTAAACCAAGGTTACAAGTTTTACATTCACACCTTCCCTGTTTTGCAGAACTCTCAGGTCAGAGGTAGAAACTCAAATTTCTTCTCTACTGACTATGGGGGCTATAGAGCCATTTCCTGCAAATCAGGCAGGCCTAGGTTTTTATTCAAGACTTTTTCTGGTACCCAAGAAAGGGGGCAATTGGCGCCCTATTCTGGAGCTGTCTATTCTAAACACTATTCTGGTGATTCCCAAATTCAAGATGCTCACCCTTCAACAGTTAAGAATGCTGGGCAAGGATTCATGGCTGATAACTTTGGATCCCAATAAGGGAAAGTTTCAGGCAGTTCCTTCGCTTCAGGGCTGGGGAGCAACACTTTCAATTCTCTGCATTGCCCTTTGGCTTATCTACTGCTCCCAGAGATTTTATGAAGTGCCTGGCTCTAGCCATTGCTTTTTGCAGGCAGAGAAACATTCAAATTTATCCTTACCTGGATGACTGTCTCATTCAAGCAAACTCCCCAGAACAATTAGAAAAGGATTTGGATATTATGAAGAACATTCTCACCTCTTTGGGTTACACTCTCAACGAAAAGAAGTCAAAGTTGGTTCCTACAAGGGAGATTGTTTTCCTGGAAGTGAGTCTGAATACAGCCACCCAGATGGTGGTATTCCTCCCTCAACAGAAGCAAGAAGATCTTTCAGCTTACTTTATGAACTTGGCAAGCATGACTCAGTTCTCTGCAAGGCAATTCCTGCAAGCACTGGGGTTCATGGCTTCCTGTATCCTGATGATCCCATATGCAAGGCCGCATACGAGAAAACTTCAATGGTACCTTAAGAACCTTTGGTGTCAACACACACAGGACTTAGACTTGATTCTTCCCCTGATTCCCTGTCTACAAATGGAGTTCCTCTGGTGGGCGACAGCCTGTTCTCAAAACAAGGGTCTGCCTTTCCGCCCACCGCCTGCCGACCAGACTGTCACCACAGACGCCTCAGATGTGGCATGGGGGGACTCATCTGGAAGGCAGGGGTATACAGGGGACAGAGCACCCAGCAGATTCATCTGCACATAAACTTAAAAGAACTGATGGCAGTTCAGCAGGCCTTGCTGGCTTTCAAGGACCTACTCAACCCTGGGACTCTGCTGATCAGGACAGAGAGAGTACCACAGTCATGTGGTACATCAACAAGCAAGGGGGACTCACTCTTACCCCTTGTGCAGACAAAGCATGAGACTATGGTCCATAGCAGCATCCATAGGCATACATCTAATAGCCCAGTATCAGCCAGGGAGGTTGAACTCCTTGGTGGATCATTTGAGCAGACATGTTCTGGATCCTCATGAGTGGCAACTGAACAGGAACATTTTCCTTCACATCATTCATCATTGGGGCACCCCACAAGTGGATCTTTTCTCCTCTCACACCAGTCATCTCCTTCTAACCTTCTGCACCAGGGAGTTTCACAACAAAGCTTGGAGGGTGGACACGTTGTCCTTCCCATGGACACATCTTTCAGTTTATGTATTCCCTCCTCTGCCTCTTCTTCCCAGAGTGCTGCTAAAAATAAGGGACGAAAAACCAAAGGCTATTCTAATAGTTCCAGATTGGACCAGGCAGCATTGGTATACCCTCCTTCGCAGCCTTTCCCCAGGCTCAGGCTTGGCATCTTCCCCGGTACCAGATCTGTTGGTTTAGGGAGGGGGAAGTTCCTTCATCTTCATCTTCAAACTCTGCATTTAACTGCCTGGCTAATTCTTTAAATCTTTCCCAACAGGTGGTTGAAGTTCTTCATGAGGCCAGGAGGCCTAGCACCAGGAAATCCTATGCAGATAAATGAAAGAGCTTTTGCTCTTGGATGCTGGCTAAAGGAGAAGACTCTTCTCACCCTTGTCTTTCCCTCATTCTTGACTACCTAGCAGGACTGCTTAATGGTGGACTTTCCTTTTCTTCAATCAAAATTCACACTTCAGCAATTTCGACTCGTTCTTTTGAGCAACCCATTTTTTCTCACCCCTTGATGAAAAAGTTCCTGAGGAGAGCTAGTAATCTCAGACCTCCCAGAAGAGCTCCTACTCCTGCTTGGGATCTTAATTTTGTCCTGGAAAAACATACTCTGCCTCCCTTTGAACCAGCTGCCTCTGCAGATTTGAAGTTTCTATCTTGGAAGACTGCTTTCCTTTTAGCTATTACTTCAGCTAGAAGGGTATCTGAGTTGCAAGCCTTAATTGGCAGTAGAACCTTTCATTATTTTTCACTCAGATCGGGTTTCTCCGAGAACTAATCCCTCCTTCATGCCTAAGGTAGTTTCCAGTTTAACCCTTAACCAGTCTATTCACCTGCATACATTTTTCAACAATCCCCAAAATAAAGGAGAAAGGATTCTGCACTCTCTTGATGTGCATAGACAGCTGAGATTTTACTTGGGACTAAATCCTTTTGAAAATCTGAACAGTTATTGGTTAGTTCTGCTCCTAGGGCTCAGGGTAAATCTATTTCAAGACAAACCATCTCCAAATGGATTGCTGATTTGTATTCACTTTTGTTATTTGCAGCATGGGAAGGTTCCGCCTTAGGGTATTAGGACCCATTCTACTAGAGCAGCCTCTACCTCTGCAGCCTTTGAGAGGTGTGCCTACTAAGGACATTCTAAAAGCAGCTACTTGGTCTTCTGTCCATACTTTTACAAAGCATTACAATCTACCTTTGTTTTCTAAATCCAGGTTTGGTTTTGCCGGGCCTTCTTACCAACCCTTAATCTGTGATCCTCCCCCCCCCCCTTTGTCTTCTTCCGGGGCTGTGGGAATCAACCCATAAGTGAGGACTGCAACAGTGAAACACGAAGAACATAGTACAGTTGTGTACACTTACCATAAATGTAGATGTTCAAGTGTATTCACTGTTGCAGTCCTGGTTTCCCACCCTCCATTCCCCCTTTTTTCCTAGGGCACAGACTATATATTTTTATTTTTTGTATGACGTGTGTCCAGGGTGCTACCATTCCTGGGTTTAGCCTTCTTTTGGGGGCTCCTGACAGTTAAGGCAAGAAAAACTGAGGAAATGACATTGGCTGCCTCCCTTTATACCTGACGTACCGACATCAGTTTTACAACCAGCGGCAGCCGACATCATATACCGAGGACTCTGGTATTCGGGCCGACTGAGGGCTACTGCGAGCCGGATAACCCATAAGTAAGGACTACAACAGTGAATACACTCGAACGTCTACATTTATGGTAAGTGTACACAACTGTACTTTTCGTCCCTTGCTGTCCAGCTTCAAGTGAACGTTTATACTGGTTTCTTGATAAAGGCTTCAAAATATCTTCATATGGCAACTGACCAGTTGCTTCCCGTTCAACTGTTTTCTTCTTAATTTGGATGCCCATTGCTCCATCCTGCTGTGATGTTTTCTGAGGTAGATTTTCTACACTGAATCCTTCACTTTGCAGGTACTCCATAACCTCAGTTTGTTTCTTTAACTTCTCCATTACTCTCTTCTACTCTTCCTCTTTGTCTTCTTATTTTTTGTAAAGTTTTTCATGTCCAGATTCCTTTGGCTGCATTTCTCTTCAAATATCTTTGGTGCTGCTTCTTTTGTATTGATTAGTTTATCACTTTTTAAATTTCTGCTAGTCTTTTGGGATATTAATACCACAAATTAGTTTATCTGTGTGACTGAGGCCCCTTTCCTAGGAGGAGCTAAAGAAGGCTTGAATTACAGATTATCTTGCATGACCAGCCTGGGCATCTCCCCTCAAATGCTTAAAAGTCCAGTCTTATAAGAAGACCTTGCTAGGACCAGTCCTGCATGTCAGATCCTGTTAACCAAAAAAAAAAAAAAAAAAAAAAAGATATCCCTACTAAACTTGTGTGCTTTTAATCTTTTCTTACATGTAGAGGAGAAGACTTCCACAGCAGTAAGAATGAACCTAATGGCACTCTGGTACATGTAAGATTGCATGGTTATCCTTCCTTATACCACTGTTGCATTATTACTAAAAGATGGGATATCTTGACAAGGATAGCTGTAATTTTGGCCACCTTACAAAAGCCTGTGCATGTTCCTTTTGAACCATATGTCTGATGGTATGACCTCATCCTGAAGGAGGCAAGAGGTACATAAGGGATGTATGAGTGCGAATTATCTCAGAACTTCTTTGCCACCATTTGGAGTACTAAACTACTACTTAAGCTGTGGTCTGTCAGCCATACAATTTGCGCTTCCTCTGCAGCCATTTGGGTAAGTATCCATCCCCATGGGGGACCCTTACTGCTCTTTACTTTTTGTGCTTAAAAGTTTTGTATATGTCATCAAAGAGGGGATAATGTCTTTTTTGTTAAGACACTGAATACAGCTATAGAGATTGTTCCATTTCTCATTCATTTGTACAAAAGATTGTATATAGCTATATTCTCTGAAAATGTACCTTAAGAATCAGTAGCAAAAAGCTTTTGACTTCTGTTATCCAGTCAGACTCTGATGAATCCATCATGTCTCTAGGTGAAATGTCAGTTCCTGCAGCTGCTTCCTTTTATCTTGTCCTCATCAGAGACTGATATAGTGCAGCTATCTTATAGTCATACACATCTGTCAGGAAGGGGAAACCTCATTTTATTATTTCAGGAGGGACCCAGGATCATACCTCAGATCATAGGGAGTTCCCAGTTCCTGACTGAGGTACATCAGGGAGCAGAGCCACCTCATTTTGTTTAGACAGATGTTGTGGTTAAGAAGCAGCAGATTAAAACATACTGTTTCTCCCTCCTCAGAAAGAGTGTCAGGATTTTACTCATGGGGTGGGGGGATGGGGATTTTCAAAGCCATTATGTCTTTGAAGCCTCCTCCATTTTTTTTTTTTTTTTTTTTTTTGCTGCTGCTGCTTCCCCTTCCTCCTCTTGTCTTAAAAGGCAAAGAGGGGATTCTGAAGGAGTCTATGTTAAATGTTCGAACATCCAAAATGTTGAACATTACATAGTCGAGACCAAATGTTCGAACATCAAATAAAAAAAAAAAGAAAAATAACACTTTAACAGTGCAGGCAGGGGGGGCAAGCCCCCCTGCACCCCCCACACCCCTCTCACACCCCCCTCACACCCCCCTTACTTATATATACCAACTCCGAGACCACACTTCAGTGCAGAAAAGGGAAATTCTCCCTATCTGCGCCATGTGGCGCTGTTGAAAGTCAATCTTCGAACACTTAAAATTTCAAATGTTTGGTTTCAACCATGTAACGTTCGAAATTTTGAGCATTCAAAGATTTGTCGGGTACTCTTCTGAAGAGGAGGAAGATTCTGAATCTGATGGGGACCATCTCCTGGCTTGTTATTCCCTAATACATTCCACAGTTGCTTATACCACATGAAAAGGATACTTTTTCTTCTGATTCCTGTATGGAGGAGCTGTCCTTTGAAGACACTGTTCTTAAAATGTTGCAACATTTTCATTGAGAGGGTACCGAGATATCTAACGTCCAGAAAAGATACTGTGCTCTTTTGGAAATGGTGCCTAAACCCACTGCCATCCCTTCTGTTTTGGAGACTTTATTGGATACTTTTTCCAATGTTTCCCTTAATCCTGAGTCTCTGCTAACTGCTGCAAAGAAAACCAGTTGTACAAGGTACCATACTGAAAAGTTTTTATATAATAATGCTACCTTAGATCCAGCTGTTATTTTCCTTTTCACTGAAAAGCCTATTAAGCTCCTCCTTTTCTCTAACGTTTTACCTACTGATGAAGACCAGGGTGCAACTGATAAGTATGGCAAAAAGGTGCATACGTCTGACCTTCTGTCTAGGGCTATCAGTTAGCAAACCCATATGATTTGATGCCTTTTAGCTGTTCTGGGTAACTTAGACAAGGTCCTCAAATTTGGAGGGCTGCAGTACTCAATACTCTGCAAATGACAGCTTTCCTTACTGCAGACAAAGTTCCATTCCTCTCAGATTACTTTCAGAACCTCCTTCCCTTGAAAGTGACCTCAGCAAGAGAGATTTTTGAGAGTCTTGAGAAACATGACATCAACAAATATCCATGATGCCTTATGCCAAACTACACATTAGGAAGATTCAGTGGTATCTTGAGTCAGTTTGCACTTGGCACTGCCATCCATTAACCTTCTTAATTCTTCTCTTGATGTTCATCAAAATTAAATGTCTGTAGTTGATTAACCAGATGTTTCATATCTGGCATGGGGAGCTTGTTCCAACAGCTTTAGAGTCCAGGGGGGTTGGTCACCCAAAGAGATGGACCACATAAACACAAGGTGAATGAAGGCTGTTAGCTTAGCTTTTTAATCCCTGAATTATGTCTGGACTCCTGGTCCTCCTCAGATTTACACAAACACCATAGTTATGTGGTGCACAAACAAGAAGGCACTTACTGTTGCTGCCTGTACAAAATAGCTTTGATTGTTTGGAACACAGCAGTTCCATACAATATTTACCCTCAAGCTATGTACATCCCATCAGAGAAGAACACTGAGGCAGATATTCTGAGTAGATCTAGAGCAGACCCTTATGAGTTGATACTGAACAGATAGGTCTTTTTTGCGCATTGTCCTTTAGTTGAGTACTCCTCAGATATATTTTTTTGCCTCTGCATACAACAGCCATTTCAGTCTGTTCTGCTCCAATGTCTCCATGTCCTCTGATTCCCTAAATCCTTCAAATAATTAAGAATGACAAGAGACAAATCTTGGTGGCTCCATTTTGGCACAGGCAAAGGTGGTTCCCCCTTCTCCTTCAGTTGGCCAGTGGCAGTCATCATGAGTTGCCTTTCAGGATGGACTTATCCACACAGAACAAAGGCTTTCTAATACACCCCATCCAGTGGACGTTGAATCCGACTCCAGGTGATTGAATTTTAATTCCTTTAAGACATCATTTTACTGGGAATTTGCTTAGTGTTCTCAGGAGGATAGAAAACAAACTACAAATAGTTTGTTTATGGTACCATAAAAAGAATCGGGTCCCTTGTCAACTAAGCATCCCTAATATTCTTTCTTACTTGTGTGAGCTTCTCAAATTTGGACTGATATTCTGTTCTATCAAAGCACATTTGTCTTCCATCTCTGCCTGCCTTTGTCTAGATCTACCATTTTCTACTTGTTTTAATGTAAAAACAGTTTTTGCAAGGCATCCTACTAATCCGACCACCAAGGAGAGTCATTCCTCCACCTTGGGATTTAAACTATGTCCTGGAAAAACTTTTCCATCTCATTTTGAGCCTATTGCATCTTTGTCTGTAAAATTCTCTACTGGAAAACTGTGTTGTCTTTCAGTTTGGCTAGAAAAGGCTGTCAAAACTGCAAGCACTGATGAGCAGTCCACCTTTTCTCATTTTGCATAAGGCTAGGATTACTCTTAGAACTCACCGTTCCCTTATGCCTAAGGTGGTCAGTGAGATCTTTGAATCAGACCATTAACCGGACTACTTATTCCCTTCAGAGATAAGGAGTAAAGACAATCTTGCATTCTTTGAGTGTGCATAGACAGCTCAGAATTTATTTAGATAAAACCAAACTTATCAGAAAAGCTGACAGTCTATCCAGGAAAAGAGACTGGTGTTTTGTTTCCAAGCAGAATATTTCTAATTAGATTTCTAAGGCTATTTCCTTTTGTTGCTCTTTGCGTGGCAAACAGCTCTATGCTCCAATAAAGGCCCAATCCAGTAGGGCTGCAGCTTCTTCTGGGGATTTGTTCAAGCGTATACATTCCAAGATCTATCCTTGAAGCAGCTATGTGGTCTTCTATTCACATTTTCACTAAACATTACAATATCGGTGTATTCTCTAGGACTAGAACAAGGTTTGCAAAGTCTATCTTTCAGGGTCTTATAAACCATATAATCAGTGCAGGTTTTTTCCACCCTTTCTTCAGAGACAGCTTTGGGAGTCTCCCATCTGTTAGTAATAATGTTAGTCACCTAAGAAAGGACAGTATAGTTGTGTAAGAACTAAACGTAACAGTAAATGTCTAATTGATCACTGTTACAATATTACTTCCTATCTTCCTTTTCCTTCTTTTTGGGTTCAGGTGGATTCCTGTTTTTTCCTCCTCTACTTTTTGACTTGCACATATGTATAAACTTGCCTTTACTTTTGCTTCAGGTCTTTGGTCTGGGGAAAGAGTCCTGATGTAATTCACAACCATACAGCTCTTATGTATCTCTTGCCTTCTTCAGTAAGATGCCATACATTGGACATATGGTGTGAGAGGAAGGCAACCCAGCCTTTATTGTGCTGGTCACACAGATGGCTATCTCATCTGTTATTAATACTGAAACAGTAATCATTTGGACATATCCTGTGTTAGTAATTTTACAGTACTTTCCCTTAGCCAGGCCAAATGAAAAGTCTGTGATACCCAAGTGAACTTTGGCTCCCCCATCTCCAACCAGTAGATGAGGTATTTGTGTTCATACTTGTTAGTAAAGGAAAACTGATGCAGGGGCATTCAAAGTGATTGCCAACTCAAGTGTTCCATTTGTAAGCCTTCCCAGGTATTCCAAATAATGACAACATGTGCATCAAGAGTTTCTCTGGGTGGCACCACACAGAAGCTTTGAATACTTGGGGACAATGGAACCAGTAAGACTGAGTAAAATACATCACTGTCAAGGAGATGTTAGCCTTAATTTTATCCACTCCAGATAAAAAGCCAGGAGTCCTGAAGGCAATCTGACTGTCCCACAGTGAATGTACACCAGCAAGGAGGAACTCTGCCTTTCATAGCTGTACAGACTGGATGTGATTGTCCAGAATCATGTCCACAAAACAAAGGTTATACTTGTAGGTCGTCTGCATTCCCTGCATGCTCATCAACTTGGCAATTCAGCTAAACAGAGTGACCCCAACTTCCACAAATGGAAGATAGAGCCAATGATCTAAAATATGGTCCCCCCAGAGCTGAATCTGTTTCACCAAATCAGAATGTTCTATACTTGACATGTAGCCAAGAAGACGGCTACTGAATTCCTCCTCACTCCTTTGAAACCAGGGGATGATGTATGAATTCTCTCCCTTTCCCCTCATCTACAAGCTCTTTCTTAAGGCAAGAGAAGATGTGACAGACCACATCCATGTAACCAAGCTTGGGCCAGGGCAACCCTGTGTCTTGAATCTGGTACTTAAGCAGGGGAAAAATAATGTTTTTCCAACCCTCATATACTTGCTAATCCAGCAAGGAGGAGGCTAGTGCATATATAAATGAAGGGCTTCTGGCTAGAAGCAAAATCTTACCTGGTAAACTGGACTAGATTAGTTTCAAGGTGTACTAACTGTGGCATTCATCCTAAGGTGACTTCTGTCCAAGATGCCTTGTTTAACAGCCTTATTTGACCAGATGCTAGTGTATGCCTCAGTAATGGTATATCTTGGCTATCTTGCCTGCTTTGAGAACCACTATTGGCACCTATTCCCACAGTTACTTCAGAAGGAAATATCTTAGAACCATAGTCCTAAATGTGGAAAGAAGCATATGTATGTTTTTCACTAAAACAGAGTTGCATTTAAGACCATCATCATCTTCAGGCCCTGGGTGGTCATAGAATTGTGTTTGATCCCAGCAATTCAGTTTTTTCACAAATCATCACACTAGAGATAAATAAGAATCAAAGGTACTTGCACCTGTTTGGGAGTGCACAAGCAAGTGGAAGGTACTGTTTTTTTCTTTTGTACCTCCAAGGCTGTAACTGAAGTGAGACATGATTGGATCAGCCTATCCTGGTTAACAAATAGAAATAAGTAAATCAAACAAAATCCCTCAAAAGATCAACCGTTTATATCAGGAAAGCAGGATGGACCAGTCTCCAAACAAAATATCTCCAAATTGCTAGCTAACTGTTGATCCTTGTATGGTTCACTTTTGGAGTAATCATCACTATAGGGATCTCTGCCCCAAGTTGAGCCCTGAATGAGAGCTTTGCATTCCTTGCCCAGCTGGGCTGATTTCACCTTTCCATGGATATTGTCATGTTTGTGGTTGAAAGGTTGCATCAGTCCACAACATCTTTATTTTTATTTTGTTTTTTTTAAGGATTGCTACCGTACTGTAGGATGATGTCAGGCCTAAAGACTTCCAGCATTGGACAAAAAAGTACCCCATTGTGGACCTTCTTAATCCTTTGTTTTTGTTTTGAAGATCTGCTGTTTGTTGCTAGGAGGTTGGATGTTCAAAGTGTGTTTTCTGCCATATCGACCCAGTCTGAAGTGTGTGTGTACATATGTAAATGCCAGTTTCCCCACAGAGGTTTCCACTTTTGTATGTTTTAGACCCTACCATGACATGTTTTTTTTGAATGAGATTTTGTAAGAGAACCATGAGGATAAAGCAATTAGCTGTCCAGGCCTTCCTGGAGGTGCACCTCTAAACAAGTAAATGCTGCAGTCTGTAGTCAGGGTGCTAGGCTGGGTGATGTGCAGCAATTATCCTCAAGCATCCCTCTGGAGAGGGGCAGAAAGCATGTGAAGAAACAGGCCCATGATAGAGGAGGACTGACAAGAGATTGGGAGAATCACTTCAGTTCCAGCTGGCCTCCCTAAGGGTGTGACAGAATCATAGAGATCTTCATAGTCCTTGATTGGGATGCCTACTATCTCAAAGATTTCTGATGATGCCCCTTACAAGGCTGCTAAAACCTCAGCTTGAGTGCACATCCTCCCTGGTCCAAGACACAGATTCCTTGATCAAAATAGATGCTGTTTCCAAGGAGAACCTCACATCACTTTGGAAGAAGGAAACATTCCCATTATGTTAGTCAGTGAGGATGCCCAAAACTGTAAAGCAGTGATTCAGGACTCCCACAGCCTGGTATATCAAACAGCTGCATCGGCCATATTGAGGACTCTGACATCTGAGTCACGCTCATTCACCATTTTTTTTTATATATATAATTATCACCATCTGGCCTCTGATGAAATTCCCAAGTCAGACATCTTCCAGGACTGGATCAACATGGCTCATGATTTTTTTACAGTTTATACAGAACCTGCAAGCCATAGCAGAACAGACATCTATTTTTGATGTTACCACTTCTGAGTTCATCACTTCAAATTTTGAATTGGAGGAATAACTTGACTCTAGTTCTCGGCTCTCCTGCTTTGAATATGATGCTGAAGCCCATAAGGCAAGCATCAACTCAACCAAATATTCTTGTTATAGGTGACTCCACTGCAAGACATACAGATGTGCCTCTTACCGGACTGAGCAAGGAAAGAGTGATGGTTAGTTGCTTGTCCGGTCTCAGGATCCATCAGATCACCCATGCACTCATGTCCTTGAACAACGAGTACCAGTAAGACACTGTGATTTTTCATGCTGATCTCAGTGACTTGAGGCATACCTCTCTGGACTATATGAAGAGAATCATGATGGAGCTTTCAGACAGTGTCCAGAGGGAGGTATCAGCATAGTACTGGGCAGCATTCTACCTTCTGTAAGGAAGATGCTGCGATATGAGCAAAAAATAGATTTCAATAATTGGCTTAGTTTTTGGTGTCATTCAAAATGGGTTCAATATTTATAACCCTAGAAGGATATTATCCACAAACCATTCTGTGTTGGCAGGGATGGCCTACATCTGTCCACTCTAGGATTTTAGTTATTGGCAAAGATATTGCCCACCCCATGGTGCTTTTTTAGGCAATGCCAACCTAATAAACCTACCAACACAATGAAATAAGCAAAGTAAAATATGAAGGTGTTACTGACCAATGCTAGGAGCCTAAATGAGAAACTCTACTCCCTACATGTCCTTCTCGCCCTGGAGGGCATTGATGCCTGTTTTAGTGACTGAGACATGGTTTAAAGTAGCGGAGAGTTCTCTGGCTGTGCAAGGCTATATAATGCCTTCTGCATGTTTAGATCATTTGCTGTGCAGGAGGGAAAAATTGACAGAGGTGTCTCAGTCTTCATCTGGAAGAGACTCCCATCTAGGCTGGTAAAAACACCTGATGCACTAGACCATATTCATGTTTAAATAACCATCAGAGAGGTCCTGTACCATATATTAGATAGCTATACAACTCTGTCTATGATATGAGAAAGCCACAATGCTTATGTACAGGAACTAGAATCACTTGATATTAAATCCAATGCCATTTCCCTAGGTGATCTAAACTCTCCAGCTGTAGAATGGGAAACCTACACAACTACTAATGCACAAGCACAGAGATTCCTGGACTTTGTCAATAGAAATGCCCTGGAGCAATTAGTGATAGTAGCTACTATGGGGAATAACCTTCTGGATCTTGTTTTCACTGATACTGCTGCATCTTACATCCAGGGTGCCTTTAGAAATTTCTATAAGACAAACTACCTACTTCTGAGTGATATACTGGCAAGCTTCAAATCCTCACCAATCCCAGTTAACTTCACTGAATATGTGGAAATGTACATCACCACACTATACAAGTGTGTAAACAGCTGCACAGATGCAGCTGTACCTGTAGGAACAAGCACATGGCAAACCCCAGAAACAAAATGACATGATGAATCCATAATATAAATAAGCTTTGCAGTAAAAGGAAAAATAATTTTGACCAACGGCAAGATGAATAATTCCCAGAATGTAAGAGCCCTTGTCACTGAAATAAACAACTCCAGTGCTTAATAAAAATCCACTGAAACCAAGTTTAATGGTACAGTAGCTACCCAAGCCAAAGGCAATCACAAGACCCTTTATTACTTATGTTTGTAATCTCAAAAGCATAATGTACTGAGTTGATTGTGAATGATGTTACCTACACTGAGGCTGAAGATATAGCGAACCTATTGGATGATAAATTTAGATCTAACTTCATCCCTCTACCCTCCATCTGTCCTTAAAGATATACCTGAAACCTGCATGCCTTCAGCTATCATATATGACCGAGTCCTAAAAGTGCTATCAACAGCTAAAAATACTGCATTGATTAGTCCTGACAGTATCACTGGATACATCTTAAATAGCATGAAGCACGATTTAGCCACAATCATAACAAGACTGTTCAATCTCAGCTTCCATACAGGTTTGGTATCAAGTGATAAAAGGACTAGCTACAGTCATTCCTCGTATAAGGAAGGCCCTTCCACAGACCCAGGTGATTAGAAACCCTTGATTCTAACCAGCATTGTATGCAAAGCCATGGAAAAGGTTATCACAGAACTAATCAATCGGGACATGGGGAACCTCCAAACACAGGACCTGTCTCAGTTTGGATTTGTCAAGGGCAGGTGATTGCTTACTCAGCCTGGTGGACTTTTTTGAAAAGGTCACCAAAGCAACAGATGAAGGGAAAACTACACACCACATACCTCAACCTAGCCAAAGTGTTTGACACAATTCCCCATTTTGGCATGGTAGAAAAGCTAAATAAACTATAAATAAACCTCTACCCCCCCCCCCAGCTTGCCAACTGGATCACAAGTTGCTGCAAATCAAAATAGGGGAAGTTACCTCCACAGACAGATCAGTCATCAGTGGAGTCCCCAGGATCTGTGCTGGAATGTCTCCTGTTTGGCATCAACTTTTTTGAAGTAAAAGCCAATACTAACGGCCTGTGGTTGACTAAGTTTGTAGATTACTGCAAGCTAAGAGCAGTCATTGAACCCCCAAATTACTGTGTCTTCCTGCAGGTAGGTTTGTACCAAATAAAAAAAATGGTGCCATAATCATGGACTGAAACTAAATACCAAAAATGTATCATATCCTTTGTGAAGCAATCTACCCCAGGGAACTACCACATTGGCAGTACGCCCCTAAGTGTTGACCCAGTTGTTTGGTATTGGGAACTTATACGACCGTGACCTAACCTAATTTTTGTAAAAAGTTCCGTCTTGCACAGCATATGAACAAAGGGATTCTGTCTAGATCTGGGGAGGTCATTGTCCCCCTTTCCTCAGCCCTCACTTGGCTATTAAGTATAATGCTCCCTTTGTGTGCTTTAATGTGTAGGAATTATTTATTTGTATCAAAGGTGAAATGCATCACTTGCTTATCCACTGAACGGTACATAGAATGGGTAGAACTGCATGATGGCGGTTGCCTGGATGAAAGTAACTGATCCTGATCTTATCATGTGCTCAGCTTAACGGTCATCTCTCCCAAAACAAAAAGTGTGTGTGTGTGTGTGTGTGTGGGGGGTATGCATTTTGAGATGGGCTTACTAATTTCCTCTGTTCTGAATCCCACATATCCTAAAAACAGCCCTGCTCATAGGTGTATATAGAAAGTCATTGTACTTGAGGGAAAGGGTGGGGGGGGGGGGGCTGGGGATGATGTCACTATTTTTTTCTCACAAATGTCAAAGGGATGCATTGGGGAGGGTCATTATAGTTTGTATAGGAGCACCCACTCTCTTTAGAAGTAACAATTTGGTAATGTAATCATCTTTTAATATCCTCCTCTCAATCAAGCATTTGGTGTGTGTACAGGTGCCTGTCTTTATGGGGAAAGTAAGCATGTTATTTATCTTTGCCAGCAGCAAATATGTTATGTTCTAGTCTTTAATTTTGCCTCACTCTGACATCAGAAGAGTACATAGGAGGTGACTGTCTTTTTCGGAGGGTAGTGGATGAGAATGCATGCTGTATGTAAGTATGACAGCAGAAAATTGAAAAATGACTGCTCATTTCTGCATTAAATTGTAATCCCAATTTAACCCAGAGTGGAATACACAAAAAGTGATTACCTATTTTGAGATGTGGGTATGGGGCAGGTACTGTGCCTAGATATATATGTGCATCTTCGCATACATTTGTCTTCTCATTTTTATTGTGAACTGCTGTTTGGTCAGCTTTAAAGCATTAAAACTTGGATGCCTTGAAATAAAAAAGTAGGATTGCATTCTACTTCCATACTCATGATTTTGTTCAGGCTATCACTGGATAAAAAGATTGGAAAAAAAGTTCTAAACTACTCCTCAAAAAGTTTATAACGCCATGATTTCTGGGTGCATAGCAATGCCCAGATCCTCAGCTTACTTTAGTTATTACAGAGTAGTCTTGGTCAGTTAGAATGTACTAAAAGGAAACAGGAAAAAACAAAGTTGAAGCGCAAGACTGAATTTCCTTCTTGGTCTTTTTTTTTTTGTTGGGGTAATCACTGGATGAAAAATGGTATTTAAAAAAATGCCCTAGGAGTAAAGGCTTAATGGTGCACCTCTGCTGACCAATGGTTAGAACATCTGTAATCCTCATGTCTTCTGGGGGCCTAGCATCCCACAGACTCCCAGCTTGAAACAGTCATTTCCACTGCAGTTATTACAATGTAGTCTCTTTTCAGTTACAATGTGCTCAGATGATGATAGAATGCTCATAGGAGATTACTAGGGTAAAGGCTTAAAAGACTTTACAAGCCTAGCCAATGTAACCTGATTTTACCCAATATATGTCCCCTAGGTACAAGAGGATGGCATGGATTTGTGCCTGTGCATTTAGTGTCTTGCAGATTGCACCTGTCCATAAGGGACATAGGCACTACCGTAGGTGTGAATTTGTGATTCCCCATCCATTGATCCAAATTGCATTTGAAGAGGGCCAGGGAAGGGCTTTGCTTAATGTGAATAAGAAGCCTGTTCCAAAGAAGGGGGGATCTCTGAGACACGCACATCTATCTCTCCAGCATGTTTTGTTTGAGTCGCTAAGGTTAGATCCCTAGATCAGGTGACCCTCATGCTGTTTTACTTGCCAATGTGGAGCAGCTCCATCAGGGCAGGATTTGAGAGTGCCTTATAGGTCAAGCATTGGTCACCCCTTAATAGTCGGCAAGAGACAGAGTAAAGGGATAGGACTTTGTCTGCATAGGACATGTTGTTTACACCCTGTATTTTCTTTGTGAGGAGCCTCTGAGGTCACTCCAACTGCTGTAAGTACCTAGTTAAGTATACACCAAATGGCAAATTGTACTGAATTGTTGGTCCACTGAGGGCTGAGTAAAGCAGGACTATGATTTCCATGGATCTGGATGCTATACCTTTCCTTATAAGTTGTGCCACTTTGAAAGACTTCCTCACCACTGTGGACACATGAAGGTCAAAGTTCAGGCTACTAACGATCTGTGTACCTAGATCTCTCACCTGTGAATTTATTCTTAAGTGAGTGCTGTTGGTGGTGTAGTTTGCAGGGGTATTTGACTTCCCAAAAAGTATGATGATGCATTTTTTCACATTTAGTTTTAGGCTATGCTTCTGGCTCCAGTCATTTTTTTCTGCTCTAGTCCCTCCTGAAAAATAGCTACAGATTTGGGGGATTCACTGATTGACCCCCAGCTTGCAGTCATCATAAACTGTCATCATGAGATTTTCTATGTTAGACTTGACTTCAGAGAAGTATATTCCAAACAAGAGTGGTCCCAGCACTGAGCCCATGATCAAAGAAGGTTGTTTAAAAAAAACAAAAACTATAAAATGCACCTCAAACCATCTAGAACTCCCATGGCTTAATACGGTTATTTCCACTGCAGTTATTACACTGTAGTCTCAGTTAGATGAGGTGTGCTGAAAGGATGCAGGAAAAAGAGACGGACTAAATCAAGGAATAGCAGTAGGCTTGGCTGAGCTGCCATGGAGGCGGGACAATGTGCCACATACCTACATTGCGCATGCCCATCTTGGTCACAAGCCACAAAAATAGGGGAGGGGGAGGAACAAAGGGTAGACTAATAAGTAAGATTCCCCCCTCCAGATGGAAGCTCAGGCATGCTGAGCCCCCATTACCTTCAATGTGTGACCATCCCCAGAAATTACCGGAGTTATATCCAGGCAACAAAAAGTAACAAGCCAGGCAGAAGGGGCACAAGGGCCTGGCCAGAAACCATGATCTGCGAGAGGGAGAGCAAAAAATGTTTAATGAGCTGTATTGCAGAATACACATTGTATTCATAGTGAAAGGGAGAAAATCTCCAATGACATTGTGTTAAACACTAACTGATAGGCTCTAGTGTGTTTTCTAAGTGAGAGAGGAACTAACATATTTTGATGCCAGCCATTATTTTTAAGACAATTTACAGTTTACAACTTACAAAAATGTCCATTAATTTATTATAAAGTCACAACTAAGTTAGAAGCACTTATGAAGCCCACAATGCACAGTAACTAGATGTTGCACTTAGAAGGCACCTCAAAGTGGTATTTTATTTATTTATATAATCACCCTGGGAGATTGTGCCAAACAAATTCTTCCTGTATGAAAATAATGCAAAAGAGTACAAGTTTGGGACCAACAGTCCCATGTTCTTTGTGTTAGTATAACTGTGTAGCCTGGGCAAAACAGTTAAATATGCAGGCACTATAAAATTAAATAGCAGCTTAGAGCTAACAAAAATTAAAGGAAGTAATAATTTAAAGTATCACCAAATTGGAAGCTATGCACTCTCCAGCCAAGACCGGACTAACTGGTCAAGAGTAGAATGTCAATACCTGCAGCACACCACATGGAACACACAGCCCTCCAGAACACCCACTATCACAGCTCTTACATAAAAACACAAACCACACACCCACCTTCACAGAGGCTCTCAATAGAAATTTACCCAAACAGCAGAGACCTCCGAGACAGAAACGCACTTGACCACAACACAGCACAAACCACAGGACACACAGCTCACCTCCACAGTGTGCCCCTCAACCTAAGCCCCTAAGGCTAAACATCTTGCCCAATACACTAATCATAGGTGAGACAATAGTGAGGCACACAGATGGTCCCACTCAATAGGTTGAATAAGGAGAAGGTAACAGTCAGCTGTCTATCAGGTGCCAGAATCCGACACAACACACACACTCAGGTCACTCCACAACAAGTATGACTGTCATTGTCCATGCGGGTGTGAATGACTTGAGAAGCACCTCCATGGACTACATGAAAAGAGACATGGTAGAGCTCTCTGATTATGTGGCACAGGTAGTTATGACACTAGCCCTGAGCAACATCCTACCATCACCCAGAATGATACCGCAGTACAAACAAAAAATGATTGACTTCAACTCAACAATTGGCTAAGTTTCTGCTGTCATTCTAAGGGGATGCAGTATCTGTCTGCTTGGGATGACATGATTGACAGACCTCCATGCTTTGCCAGTGATGGTCTGCATCTGTCACCCCTGGGTTTCCTGGTACTGGCTAAGGCTCTTGCCACCCCTATAGTGCCTTTTTTTAGGTGGTGTTCCAAAGACCAAATTACCACTGTAACAGCTATAAATAAATGCAGTCTGGGGGTCATGCTGCTAAATGCTAGAAGTCTAAATCTCAAGATGCACTCACTCGAAGCACTCCTCAAAATGGAGAACATCGACATTTGTGCTGTAACGGAGACCTGGTTTAAAGTGGAAGAAAGCACCCATGTGCTACCAGGCTATAACTCATTCCACACCTTTCGGCGCCGAAACATGGACCAAAGCTCCAAAGGCGGTGGTGTCTCCATATTCATAAAGGATATGCACACCTCCAGACTATTAGCCCAGCATAACGTATATAGGATACTTCAGGTACAACTAACATTGGGTAAGATGGCGATCCACATCATAGCCTGCTATAGGTCCCCAACCATGTCCCTAGACTCTCACTCCATGTTCCTAAGTGCCCTGGAATTTATCAAGGTCCAACCCAATACTCTTTTACTAAGAGACTTCAACTACCCCTCCATCAACTGGGAAAACTACTCGAGCACCAATACACTGGCCCAACACTTCCTGGAATTCATCAATTCCAATGCCCTGAACAAGCTCATGCTGACCCCCCCCCCCCCACACACACACACACACTAGAGGAAACAACATCCTTCACCTGGTTTATTACTAACATGAGCAACTGTTGCTCTGCACCAATAGTCACTGCCTCCCTGGTCAGATCTGACCATAAACTAATCACCATGGAAATCCACATCTCACCCACACCCCCCGCAAAGGTAACCACCTTGAAAAACTTCTCCAAAGCTGATGTTGGACTCCTAAAAACAGAGGTGGCTAACCTCATGGCACCCATGCCAATGGAAAATAGCTGCATGAGAATCATACATCAATGCACTGTGCAAACATATACACAAATGCATGTAACTAGCCATACCCAACCGAACCAAGACGCTCTCCTCCAAAAAAAAGGAAGTCAATCTGGTGGTCCCCTGCCATTAATAAACTCTACAACAGAAGGAAGAAACTGTTGCAGAAAAAGGTGAAGTCCCAAGACTGGAAGAACTCCCTTATTAGCCTCAACAAAAAGTTGAGATCCCTCATCAAATCCTCTAAAACCAGCTATGAAGGCAGAATTGCGATAGACACTAAAAACAATCACAAAGCTTTCTATAGCTATATCAAGAACCTCCATGGCAATACCCAGATTTGCTCCAAGAATACTGCACAATGGTACTTCCTATACTCAGCCAACAGATATTGCCAACATACTGGCCAACAGATTCAGTGCCAACTTTACCCCTCTCTCTCCCCCTAAAGGACCAATCACAATACCAGAAGAATGCCAGGCACCCAGCATTACTGTAGCACAGGTTAAAGCTGTATTGTCCAAGGCCAAGAATGCAGCTTCCATGGGACCTGATAATACCCCTGGCTGTGTTCTACATGAACTACAAAGTGAACTGGCACCACATCTGTGTGCCCTGTTCAGTCACAGCCTCACCTCAGGCTTTGTCCCTACCAAATGGCGCACTGCTACAGTCATCCCTCAATGTAACGGGGGAGCGACTACAGACCCTGGGAGTTATCGCCCCATTAGCCTGATGAGTCTGATACGTAAAGCTATGGAGCACATCATCATGGACCTGATTAACAAAATATATGAAATCTCCAAAGTCTAGATCCCATGCAATTTGGCTTTGTGAAAGGGAGATCATGCCTGCTCAACCTGGTTGACTTCTTTGAGTCGGTCACCAGGAGTGTGGATTAAGGTAAGGCAGTGCATACAGCCTACCTCGATCTGTCCTAGGCCTTTGATACCATTCCTTGCTTGGGAATTATTGGTAAACTCACCAAATTAGGCATAAACCCCTATATCACTAGCTGGGTTGCAAATTGGCTCACAGATAAATCACACAGTTTGAAAGTAGTGGACTCAAGACAGACTGCAGACCAGTCACGAGTGGAGTCCCACAGAGATTGGTCCTGGGTCCCCTCCTGTTCGGCATCTACTTCTCAGACGTCCAGGCCAACACAAAGGGACTCTGGCTGACCAAGTTCACAGATGACTGCAAGCTGGGAACCATTATTAACTCCCCAAGTGATGCAGACATCCTACAGAAAGGCATCACTGAGACCAATGACTGGTGTCAAAATCATGGCCTTAAGCTTAATGCCAAAAAATGCATCGTCATCCCCTTTGGTTAAAATCTCAGTTCCCACTAATTACCACATCGATGAGAGCTCACTGAACACTGAAGGTGTTATAAGAGATCTGGGGACGCAGGTTGACAGCAACCTCTCCTTCGACCACTACATTGCCACTGTGGTCAGAAAATCCCTCTATATGGCACATCTCATTACCAAGGATTTTGCATCCAGGAAGAAAGAGGTCATCATTCTCTCTACTTTTCCCTCATTAGACCAGTCATCGAGTATAATTCCCCATTTGGCATGTACCTCACTGGACACCTGCAATAGCTGGAGAGGCCACAGAAGTATCTCTTGAAGAGGATCATAGGCATTAAACACTTGTCCTACACAGACAGACTCAAAAGACTCCAGCTATTGTCTGTCTCATATTGCCTACTTAGAGGCAATCTCTGCTTGACTTACAAAGCCATGTCTGACCCAGCTCTGTTAGAAATGCTACATTTAAAGAAATCACTCCACACCACATGCTCCAGAAACCTCAACCTCATTACCACAATCAATAGAACATGCTGGAGGGACAGGTTCCTCACCCAGAGACTGTCCATGCTCTGTAATAGACTTTCCCATACATGTCAAGCAGAGCACCTCGCTGACCCTCTTCAAGAGAAATCTTAACGAGTGGATGGGTAATAGAAAGTTCACCCTGGAGATCACTGCAGTGGCTGTACTTGATAGAGGCACTGGGAACTAACATTGGGCGGCACGATGCCAGGGCACTTCTATGGGCTAGGCTTGTAAAGGCTCCAGGGGCATTAGCCTAGTACACACCTGTGAACCTTGTCTCCTACTTATCTGTTTTCAGTCATCCTAAATAATCATGCTTTGTGAATCTTCCCAAATGTCTGGTATTCAATAGTGAATCTTACAGTGGACATAGTGCAGTTGTGTGAGGAATGTGCCATAAATGTTGATGTTTAAGAAGATTAACTGTTGCAGTCTAGGCACCCTTTCCCCTTTTTTCTCCTCTCTCTCTCTCTCATCTTTTGCACTCAGGGGTTGGCTTTGTTGTCCTCTATTTATTTTACTTATTGCAGTTGTTAACTGGGTAAGAGAACTGATTAATAGAACATTTTCAGGCCATGACCCAGGCCAGAAGTCAGAGACAAAAAAAATCATTACAAAGAAGTGTTGAACTTTCAACAAGCCATATTATAACAAACATACAAGTTGAAATGTAAGCAAAACATGACCAATTAGTCCATGTATATTGCATGTAATTTAGTTGCATATGTACATTGAAATAATATAGTTAAAGGGAGTGCACCATGGATATTATTTACAAAATATAGATGCAAAGTAAATTTTTGCCAAAACATTCTCAGTGAATAGAGGCAATGCCAGTCAGTGAATGAAAAAGGGAGGTTTAGCAGAATTAGCTGTCATTCATGGTTGCAGGTGTGCACATTAAGCAGGGTCTGTCAAACAAATACATGTATTCACCTTCAGCATACAGTTTCCTAGTTTCTGTCTGAACTGTATTACATTGTTACTACATTGTCGTATTCCAGCAGGCTGGTGCACATTTGATATAAGCTTTTTTACCAATGGTAAATTTGAAAGGGGGTCCTAATTAAAGAAATTTGGAAGAGTATAAAATTGGTGCTGAAGATCCAAAGCTGGGCAATAGCTGTAATGCAGTAATTTAAATGTGTGTTTAGGAAGAGCGAAGCTGTCGCTATGATGGGAAGACACAATTATGACGGCGTGTGTTGCAATGATGATCAGTTTACTGCCAGATGACTGAATTTCAGAATTTTATTTCCTGTATGCTGTGGTAGAGAAGTATTTAGAGGAGAGAGCAATACAGTGAAAGGCAGGCCATATTCAAGCCTGGGTATTGATATATTGAAGACCAGCTTCTCTAGTGGCATCTGGGACAAGATCAGAAATTCTGGTGGCAATTTTAAGCAGTGTCCCTGGGTAAGTTACATGACGGGGAACTAGAAAGATCCTTTCATACTGTAGTGCATAAAAGAAGCCCTCTGAGGCATTGTTCCCACACTAACTTCCAGATAAGAACATTTTTTTTCCAGATTCCCATCCAGTGGGACTGGATAGCAATAGATTCTCTCTCCAGTCTTGAAATCAGGGATTTTTATATTTCTTTTCAGTCATCTCATATGCACTAACAAAACTATGAAGGGGGAAAGGCAAGATCCATTCTACTAGCATCCTCTCTGGTCACAACAACAGAGGTGGTGTCATCTGATGAACTAAAAAAGCCCTCTGTCCCTTCCAGTCCGATGAAACCTCCTGCTATGAAAGGGTCTTTAGTGCACCCATTCCTCAAGATCCACAGCACATGGATGATTCTGCCTACTTGTTCTCGAGAGTTTGTACTCAGAGGTGGTGTACATACCGCATGATGTTTAAAAGGCCAATACTAGGATGTTTTACTTGGTTAAAGGAAGATATTTTCTATATACTACGACATGCAGGAGGATCTGGCATCTGCTTGAAAGCCCTCTCCCCATTCTGAAATACCTGCCTTACTTCCATTGAAGTCCATTTGTCAACAATCTTAGCTTGCCTTTCCATGGAGCCACCTATTTTCTTCACATCAGAATTCAAGTGCTTTTTAAGGGAGAGAGCTCTTCTAACCTGGTCCTCTTACTTGACCTATCCCTTCTGTTTGGGATTTGAACTCTGTTACTGAAAAACCAAATAACATTTTTTTCCTTTTGAGGTTGTTAGCTCAACTGTGCTAAAGTTTTTTTCTTAGAAGGCACAACCTGAGTGGACATCACTTCTGCAATGAAAAGCAATGAGCTGCAAGTTCTGATGTGCAAAGTAACTGTCTTCCATATGGCTAGCATAAGACCTTAGGAAAATTTCTGCTGCTAATACCCAAGGTAATTCTAGAGTTGTTATTGAGCCAAATCATTTAGTTGTTTCCTTGTCTCCTGATCTCCAGCACAAAGGATGGTGTTATATAAAACAAAAGACTTCAGGAAATTAGACTCTGTCTCTCTCTTTTTTTTTTACCAGGGGAAGTACTGCATACATGTAAGAAGAAACTCCGACAGGCTGGCTAACTGCATCATGCTTTGCTGCCAGTATAATGGTAGTGTTAGGTGTACAAGTTGGGGTCTACTAAAGCACTGAGACTGCCACTACTGCCGCTTTCTTAAGTAATGTTGTTTCAACACAGGGAATCTGTGAGACAGCCACTTGTGACACCATTCGTACTTTTTTAAACAGTATGACTGTGCCCATTTGTTCACCATACCAGATAATTACCCAGTACAGCTTGAGGTGAGAGCCATTCAGAAGGGCTGTCATCCAGGCAGTCATGAGGGTTGTTTATGCCCTTGTCAACATACTGGAAATATGGCTGTTTATTTGACATAACCCCAGTCCATAGGCAGAGGACAGCTTACCTGTATCATTGTAGGAACCTATAACATCATGCCCCTGTGAGTACATGCTCTCCTGCTCACATTAAACAGTGGCACTGTAAGTCAAATGCATATGCCCCCAGAATGTGTACTGTGAAATTACTCTTCCTCCTAAAGGATTGTGCCTTTGTGTCCTGCTCTGCTTCCCCAAAATGAGCACACACTCCATTCCCTGACAGCTCCAGCAAGCTCCCGACTTGCTAATTGAACTCTAGCTAACTGGGGCATAGTATGGCCTTTATCCTGGTAAACCATCAGCTAATGTTGCTTTAATACTTTTTCCTGTTTATTCAGAATTCTGCCACAGTATTTGCCTTATACTTTTGTTATTCTGGATCTTACTTATCAGTGCTGGAAGTTTGATGGTTGGCTTATTTAAACCAGTTGTCTACAGGCTCATATGCTGATTCTGACTCTGAGAACATTTTAGCCTCAGCTTCACCACCCGATGACTTCATCTTTGGAGAAACACTCCATAAAATGAGGGACTATTTCCTTTGAGAAGCTCAGGATTATCCTCAGTCTAAAAAGAGAGTCAGAGAATTTTTTAAACTCCCTTAGCATAAACCTTTGTCTGTTCCTCCAGTATTGGAAGTTGTGGATAATGTGATTTTAGACTCATTCCTGTGGCCTGACTCTCAACCACAATTTCCAAGGAAGCCAGACCCATTCTACAGGGTCCTGCATTCCCAAAAACACCTTTTTAGGAATCCTATTACTGATCCTAAAGTGGTGGCTCAAGATCCTAAGGGAGTTAAATACAACACTGCCAGGAACCCATTGCCTAATGATAAAGAAGGGATGATATTGAATCATTTTAGCAAAAAGTTTATACTTCTGCCACACTGGCTATGAGAGCTGTCAATTGCAAGTTTCATATGGTTAAGTACTAGGAAACTGTGCTAGACCATATCAGAGATAAACTGGAGGGGATAGAAGACTGAGCTCTTACCAAAGAATTGCCGTATATCTGTAACTAAAGTTGCTAAGCATTATTTGCATTGTGGTTTTATTATTTGGAAGCATTAAGCAAGGCATCTACCTCAGGATCTGTTATCCACAGACATGCCTGGTTAAGGGAGCAATCCCTTCCTGACCATCCTAGATGCCACTCTAGACAAAGACTTTTTTGTCTGAACCCAAAGCAGTGGCTGTCTCCAAAAAAACTGGAAGAGAAGAGTAAATCTATGCAAATTGTCAAGGACTTTCTGCAGTCCCACCACCTAGGTTAAGTCAAAACTATCTTACAATTCTTAGTCCTTTCCTCCCTCAACATAAAGTGAAAGAGGGGAAAGGCTCAGAAGGGAAATAATACCCAGGCAACATTAAAGGTGGCAACCTTTAGGCACTTCCAGGCCTAGGGAACAGCCACAACTCAGCCAGTGCCCAACTCCTCAAGCCCCAATCCCAACCAACAACTCCATCCTCCCTCCAAGTCCCACTATTCCTTCAAAGATAGAAGACAGGTTATTCTTTTACAATGAATTAGTCAAAAGATTACCCAAGACAAATGGGTGCTAGGCTTCATCTACTCAGGTTACAGACTCTCTCACCTCCCTCCCAAAGCCCAGTGGCATTCCTAGGGTTCCACCAAATCAACTAAAAGAAGCTCTAAACCAGGTAGGTCTACTTTTACAGCAAGGCTCCATAGAGGTGCCCTCACAGGAGAAGGGAAAAGGGGTATTATTCAATACTCTCTCTCCTAAGCAAAAAGGTAACTTGGAAGCCCATTTTATATTTGTCAAAACTGAACAGATCTTTCCTGGTCCCAAAATTAAAAATGATTACCGTACAAAAGCTCTTTCCTATGTTTGCTCCAAAAGTCAGTATGGTAACCTTGTATCTAAAAGAGGCTTACCTTCACATTCCCATTGCAAGATCTCACAGGAAGCATATACATTTCAAAGCAGGTGGCAATCATTACTAATTATCTGCTCTGCCCTTTGGATTATCTACTACACCCAATGTATTTACCAAATGCCTGGCTCTAGTAATAGTTTACTGTGGTAGGAACAAGGGCATTTACATTTACCCTCACATAGATGACTGATCCAAAGCAACTTTGAATGAGTTTCTGTCTGCCTTGCAACAAACAATGACTATTTTCTCCTCTCTAATCTACACACCAAACCTAAAAAAATCCAATCTGTCCCCATCCAGAAAACTTGTCTTTCTAGGGTCCTTGTTGGACACAGACCTGCAAAGAGCTTTCTGTCCACAGGAAAGATCTCTTTTCTAACCATCTACTTTCACTCTCCTCTGCCCCTAAATTCTATTCCAGTCAGGGATGAAATTTCAATCCTCCCCTGTCTAAAAAGGGAATTTCAATAGTGTATTCCTCCTTGCAGCCAGAACATATCAGTACCCTTCAGTATCCATCACCTAAAGGAGATTCTGACCACAGATGCCTCAGGCTTGGCTTGGGGAGCACACTCCAATGGCATCCACTCTCAAAGGAAATGGGAACAAAAATTTTAGAAAGAATATAAAAGTTTAAAGGAAATGGTGGTTGTTCTCAAGGGTGTCCTAGCTTTGAAAGAAACCTGGAAATCAGGAACTCTACTGACAGACAGAGAACAACACAGTGATGTAGTACATAGACAAAGGGGTACACACTCGTACTCAGTGTGCCACCTAGCCATGTCCTTATGGGCCACAGCAGAGGCCCCAGGCCTTTATCTCTTAGCCCAGTACCTGCCAAGGGAAAACAACTCTTATGCAGAACACCTCAGCCAGTCAGAAGTGAACCCTCACAATTGGACCTAGAATAAAAGCATTTTCAAACTCGTCTACCTTTCTTTTGGTGTGACAGAAATAGACCTTTTTGTTTCAGATCACACCTAACAACTACAAAAATTTTCCATAATGGACAAACATCCAAAGGCCTGGAGGAGGGATGCCTTCTGATTTCCATGGACAGGTCTGTTTCTTAATGCATTCCCTCTCATATCTGTCAACCCCAGGGTACTACTGAAAATCAGGGAGGAAGGGCCAGCTGTGATCCTAATTGCACCCTTTTGGCCATGGCAACATTGGTTCCCTCTCCTACATGGCCTGAGCAGTGAAAAAGCATGGCTGCTTCCTCATCAGGATAACCTGACACAAAGCAGGGGTTCTATCATACACCCCAACCTTGGCAACTTGAGACTGACGGCATGGCTAATCCACTAACTGGTGGATAATAGGGGGAGAACATATTCTCCTTTCTCTTTACATTCACAGGCAATGCAGACAATATCTGGACAGGACCAAGGCAAATAGAAAGTCTAAATGACTTTTTATAGCCTACACTTCCAACAAGCTTGGAAATTCCATCAGCAAACAAAACATTTCTAAGTGGATTTGAAACTGTATTTTCTTATGTTACAAGCATCACGGAAAGCAAATTCCATCACGTATCAAATCCTATTCTACCAGAGTTACTGCAACCACCCTGTCCTTTCTTAGAGGGATTCCCACCAGGGAAATATTAGAGACTGCCACTTGGTCCTTTGTCCACACCTTTATCAAAAACTATAATATTCTCATTTTCTCCAAGTCCAGGGCAGGATTTTCTTCTGCAACATTCCAAATCATACTAACCTTCCCTTAAAATTTCCTTTATTCTTCCAGCCTCCCATCTTTTCATCTTTGGGAATCCTTCCATATGGTTATTACCTCAACAGTGAAACACAACGAACATAGTACAGCTGTAAATCTAGATGTTTGAATATCTTGACTGTTGCAGTATGTCTTACCTCCTTCCATTCTCTCTTTCATGCTTCAGCTCAGGGTGGACATCCCCTTACCTATCCCCTCCCAGTGTTCTTTTCTGCTTCTCCTTCCACTAGGTCTTTAGCGTGCCTTCTCTTGCACAATGGGAACTTTTTGGTGCCTTGTGCTGTGGGCCTGGAGCTTCTCTTGGAGGGAATCCTCCTTTTTGCTCTGGGCAGGAAAGACCTGCAAGATGGCACTGGCCAACAACCCATACACCCAGATGTCCTGATATCAGATGCAGGACTTTGGCCAGCAGGAAGGAGTTAAATCTCTGATACTCAGACCGGCCAAGGAATTGCACTGTAAGGAATACCCATTTGTTTATTACTGGAACAGAGAAGACACTCTAACATCTACATTTATGGAAAGTAGATACAACTGTACTTTGTTTCACTTCCAGAAGAAGCCAGTCACTTCCACTTCAGAACCAGTGCACTTTTGGGTAATGTGCTCAGCAGGCCTATTATCTGCATGTATAACACCCAGCACTCCATCTAGGGTGTCCCCAAGTGCTGACCAAGAGCTTGCCCCCCCTCCATGAATGGAGATCTAGTAATAACCACTTACTTTCATCTTCTCCATCTTGTCCCCTCCACCACCCATGCCACTGATTGGACAGAGGTCATCTAGGTCACAATCACAGCTTCATTCTTGTAATTCACAGGGCAACAATTTGTCACTTCTAGCTTTGATGTTTAAAGAGCCCTGTACAGTTTTGTATATGGACAGGGTCTTCCTCAGGATCAGCCCTTCATTAATGCCTCTGATTTCTTTTTGAATCCTCTGTCTGTCCAGCTCCATGAATGAGCAGATTCTCTGCACCAGGTTAGGTATGTTCACACTGTAAATTACGAAGACTTCTGACCCCCTGATCAGTCCCTTTCTCCTTCATGCAAGGAAAACAGAGAATATGAGTATTAACTCTATCAAAATGGCTAACAGAGTGCATCTCCTTTTTTTCAGACTAGACTCTAACTGGCCAGCTCATGGGACACTCAGTAGGACTGGCTTCCTCCACTTCAGTCTTCTTCAAAAATGTCTGACCTCATAACATCTATGAAGTGGCTGCCTGGACTTCTCTAACTTATACAAGTTATACACAGTCTAAAACTATTGGTAGGTTTTGCAGTGCTATTTTGATAGTCATGATTTATCTTTCCACCAATGTCCATGGCCAGAGACCATTTTATTGAATGGTAATGCTCCATATATCTTGTGACTACACTAAAGCAATGGTGCTTAAGATGTGCACAGTATAATTGTGTGAGTGTACTGAGCATAACAATAGATGCTCAAACAAAAAAATCATTGGTGCCAGTGGAGCTCCCATGCACTCTCCATCTTGTGTCCTCTCTTTTTTCCTTTGGATAATGTAGGTTTTCTTGTACAGTGGTCTTTGGAGTAGACCTCTAAGTATAATGATGTACTTATTAGGAAGGGTGTGCTTAGATACACTGATGATTGGTTAATAGAGGAGTACTCATACATTTAACAAAGATCCCCCTTCCTTTTTATATCCTGTATCTTAGGCATCCTTGGGCTAGTATGGGTATTAGCTGCTACTATGCCTTTAGTGTTTGCTCAGGATTTCTGTACTCACTTCTGTTACGAACAGATAAGATTTCAGGTGGTTCGATATTGCCAAAATTATACATTCAAAGAAGCTTTTTTATGTTCCAGTTTAACATCTCAGTCATGTCAAACCTGGATCTAAAAATAGTGGCACATCTTAACTGATATTTCCCTACAAAGGGCACTGAAAGATAGAGAAACTTAACTGAATAGTAGATACTAGATAACAGCCATGGTTTTCATGGAGTTGTGTATGAAGGTAAATATTTTTTTTTTGGGGGGGGGGTTTACTATGTTGATGATGGGAATGGTCCATGATTGTGTGTGGGGGGATACATAGTATATGTTTCTGCACATACATACATATATATATATATATATATATATATATATATATATATATATATATATAGATCTACTTCTAATAATCGAAAGACCACTTACCCAAAGACTACTTTACTGAGACGACAACACCAAACTGTTAATTTACCAAACGATCATACTACTGAATTTTTTAACATGGTAAGTATGCACTTGGTCAACATGGGTAAATTTGCCCTTTTCCCCACTGTAGTGCAATCTCAGAGTTGGCATATTTAGTTAGGAGTGGTGTGGGGGTTTTCCCCCCCACCTGGGTGGGTTTGACATACTGCGGTGTTTCTTCGTTAATTGTTGGCCAACTGCATACTTACCTGTTAAAAAATTTGGTAGTGTGATCGTTCGGTAAATTAAAAGTTTGGTGTTGTCATCTCAGTAAAGTCATCTTCAGCTAAGTGATCTTTCAATTATTAGAATAGACCTTTATATGTATATATGTATGTATATCTGCCTTCTTGAATAGCATGAAGCTCATCTGAATGGAAGGGGTATTTGTATAACCTTTTTTTATTTTTTGAAAACTTCTGTTGTACATGAAGACAGTGAGCAACACTTGTGACACTGTAGGCATCAGAGATGGATAGTGTTCATGTGTTTGACCTGCTTTTCAGTGACACACCAATCACATTAAGTCTTTTCTTTGGACAGGTATTAGTTAAAATGATTTTTCTTGGGGAGCAAATATTCCATGTAAACACATTTAAATGATGCCAAGTTTACAAAACATCTGAGGAAAGTCAAAAAAAGTCAGCATTTGCCCATTTAATGAGCAGGTCTTGTTGGTTTGTGTCTCACTGAGAAGCAGTGGAAACCATTAGATACACCACATACCCAAAATGGTATTCATCTACCTGGCATAAGCTCATTATGAATCCCTTTGCAAAGTCTGTAATCATGAACCTCATCTTGTTCCTTTTCATCTCCTAAAAAGGGGAGGGGGGTGGCCTAACGGTTAAGGTGTTTGCCTTACAAACACAAGGTGCAAGGATTGAGTCTCACAAGGGATAATTGGCTAAGTTTAAAATGGCTCACAAGGGCAGTTAGCTTAGTACCAATCTATGAACCTATGAATACCCTCCTCTCCTCTTAACTGTCATTCAAAGTAGCTTTTATTCTCAGCCATTTGTCCCTTTCTTAAAGGTATTCATTTATTCCCCAGGAGTGTTTAATAGTTTGTGCATTTATTGAATATATGTCTTCATTTCCTTATTTCATACTTGTCCCTCCTCTTGTGTATAAATTTAATGCTGATATTCCTGGTATGTTATAAACGTTAAAAACAGCTCTGTCTTCTAAATAATCATTACCTTATGTACAGCTTGAAACATTGCTCTGTCTTCTACCAAAAATGTACTATTTTCCTACTGCCTATTAAAAATCTGTTGTTCTGCTATGATTCACATTTAACTATTGTAGTCAGACGATAAACACCTTTTGCTCATCTATCAGCTGTACATGTACATAAATATCTTGTTACTATATAAACCATATTAACTTTTGTATCAGGCCGTTTTGTGCTACTAATAATTCTATTGTTTTGTCCTCTGGAGCCTTTCTCTGCAGGCTTCTGATACACATTTAGACTTTTCAATTAAAAAACTGTAAATAGATTAAATCATCACAACTTGAACTAGAGCACTGCATTAAACAGTTTACAACTTATTTGGAGGAACTATATCATAAAATAACAGAATATAGAGAGGGACTGAAGAACAGTTATGGGTGGGAACAAACAAAAACATATTTTTTTAATATAACATCTTTGTATTATGTGCCATGCAAAGGTCCCTGTCCAACTTAGTGATCAACATTAGTTTACAGTTTGTTCTGGTTCCAAATTAGCCTAATGGAGGCTGTAATACTGACATGATTTTTTTTATTTGGCTAATGGTTTGTTCTTCCACAATAAAGCATTTTTTTGTCTTTTCTTTTTGCATCAGGTTGTTCTGCCTATTGAGTCAGAATGGCAGGACTCTGAATTACTGCTTTATTTAATCATTTTTGGAGAATATGCATTCTCTAATCACTGTTTTCTGCAAGTTGTTTCAAGTGTTATGAATTATTTACTCACATGTAACAATGGAGATGACTTGTAGCTGCAATCACTTTGCAGTCGTACACCCTCAGCAAGTGTATCTCCCCATTGAATAGGAGAGAAGGCAGGTTACAAACACCTTGGGCTTTAGCTTTTTCTGAGCCAAAAGCATACCTTTCAACCTCTTTGTGCAAGAAATCTGGCCAACACCTAGCATAATGGGGGGGGGGGGGGGCAAAGGCTCAAACATAGGGGCAGATTTTAAATACTGCTGTTAGAAACTTAGAAAGTTGCTAGAATAAGAGCACTTGTATTAGCATATATTTTCTGAAGGATATGAAGTCTGAAATTCAAATGCATGTCATTATTTGTTTACTTCAATCCTCAGTGATTTGCCAGAAAGCCACAACTTTTATAAGGATCAGACAAAAAGATGAGGCGAAAATCTGGACAGTTGAGTTTTACCAAATGTCTTACAAGTAATGGTTAAGAAATGGTAAGACAACATTAAAAATTCCTTAATGCATTGCCAAAGTTCAGAGACACTTAGTATAGACAGAGGAGTAGCATAGAAATGCCACAATGGGAAAAAACTCTTGCTCTGCTTGTATGTGATAATTTACTGAGATTTTTGTAGGAAGGAAAACTTGTGATTTATCACACAGATGTCCTTTAAGTATATTTGACGCTGTACTTAGCAGACAAGTCCTCCAAAGTGAACGTTTTCTACTGAGAGTTTTGCAATGAAACATGCAGCAAGTACCATTAAATTAAATTGTAACACTGTACTGCCATCTACTGGCATCCATGGAGAAATTGTTACCCACAAATAATGGAAGATGGATTTTAGCTGTTATGTCATTACATTGGCACAAACAGCTTAGATAAATGGAAAGATATTGCAGTCTTTGCAGAATCTAGCTCTCAACTCCAGAATGACAAAAAAGAATGAGATCCATTTTTTCTAGTATGTCAGTCTGTGCACAAGTGACATTTAGTAAGACATGAGCATTACAGGTCTACAGTACTGCTTGAAGTCAGGGAGATTTGAGTGGTTATTGTCTGTCTGCCTTCTCTTAAAGGTGGGTGGTGGTCATTATCTGCACTGTCTGGGCCAGAGAGCAGGACAATAGTAAGTTGATGAGGGGAGAGCACAGGCTATACAGCAGGACATGAGCAAACTTCAAACACTGACATCACTGCATGGCTTGTTTACATAGAGGTTTCAGATATTCAAAAAAAATTCATAACCTTCCAGTCTGACAGCCTCAGGAATCTGCAGTCTAACCTTTGCTCTTGTTGGCACAAATAATGTGGGTGGGCAGTAACAAGATTCATGAAGCTTGAAGCTGATACTAAAGATATATACACCACACACACACACATATATATATATATATATATATATATATATGTTCATAGGGTCATAGATTAGTACTAGGCTAACTGCCCTTGTGGGTCATTTTAAGCCTAGCCAATTATCCCTTGTGAGACTCAAACCCTGCACCTTGTGTTTGTAAGGCAAACACCTTAACCATTAGGCCACCCTCCCAACCCTTTGTGTAGTCTGTAGCAACAGACTCAGAGCAGAACACCTGATGCAAATGGTAACTTCTATACTGGAACATGTGCAAATTACTCTACTAATATTTTGTAGCATAGACATAGAGTTTGATCAGCTAGTTGTCCTTTTCCTTGAAGAAGCTTGCACTAACGGATTTCTGGAGATTGTTATACATTAGATAATTGCTCATCAAATGGCACAGCGCTTGGCACAAGGTTCAAATCTTGGACTTTTATCTGCTTCCAACTTAACTACATTAGTTTTACATTTACTGCTGATATGTTAACTGAAATTGGTGTGAAATTAAAGGGTGGGACCAAAACAGTAAAATGGTTATGGAGCTGGATAAGAAGAATAAGATCAAATAATGGAAGCTGAGGGAAAAGAGATGGGAGAAAAATTAATAGCTAATGAGGTGAAGAAGGGTGTCACATGCCACAGTCAAGGCAACAAAATGATGCACCCTTTAGACCTAAATGGAGAATTTGGTGTCCAATAAGATTTATTGGGGTTTAATGCAAACTGTTACTCAAACTTCCTTTGCTAAAGTGTGGAACATTTAAGCAAAATCTGGAACACTTACTAACAGTGTCATTGGGGAAGCTCACAGCATGGCTAACGTGCTACTTTATACTTGATTCAGTATTATTTCCTATGGATATTTGCTGAAACAAATTCTTAAGAAAAGAGTAACACACACTTTCAGTGCGAGTCAATGAACAGTTTACGACTCGAAATGAGGTACATTTCAGAAGTATGAATTCAGAAGGCAGTACAAGATCATCCACCTTAGCTGTTTAAATCCATCGAAGCATCCCCTATTAAGAAGGGTGGTCTTTAGAAATAAAGACAACTGTAGTTGTAATCATTCAGCAACCCCCCCCCCCCCCAACCAGGCTAATTGAGGAAATGTACCGTGAAAGGCCCAGCGGAAAGACCAGCAGGATGCTGGGGTGTATAACTAAAAGCAGTGGATTGTGAATTAATTTTTGTCACTAATAAAGTAGACATTTGGAGTACTGGCTCATGTTCTGACATCCACAGTAACAAACATGAAAGCAGTAAAAAAGAAAATCATCAGCTGGTACGTAAACAAAGGAGAACAGATTATTAAAAACACACCTTGGTTTATTTTAGCACTTTTGTCTGGAAGGACTTCTTCAGAATAAAGCCATGCTTAAAAATGTCAGTTTATATACAAAATTTAAATAGTAACAGTCTCATTAACCAATTAATTCATATTAGAAAGCCAATATTTGTTTAAAGAAACAGTCACATTTACAAAAACATTTAATGCATATAGTATCAGTAAGTCTAGGATATTTATCAGATTACATTCTTAGTTGCTATAAAGTTTATTTCCTTAGCAACTGTTTTTTTTTTTAAATCACCCCCTTCAGCAATATGTTCTAACACAGAAAAATAAAATTTCTTGAATCAAGAACAGGTCAAAGTATGTTTGCACAATGCATTATTGTTGTTCTTAAACCTAATAAGTAATCTGTATGATACTGAGTAGAGTGATAGTGATTTGAATCTGTCTGCATAGGACAGGTATTGGAGGCCATGGATTCTCCTTGTGAGGTGTTTCAGTGGCCTTTCCAGTTGATGTAGATGTTTGGAGAGGTACGTGCCAAATGGGGCATTATACTCACTTATTGGTCTAATGATGGAGGAGTATAGAGAGGTAATAACCTCCGTTTTTCTGGATGCAGTCCATTTACTTATGAGATGAACCAAGTAGAAGGCTTTTCTAACCACTGCTGCTACATGATGGTTGATGTGAGGTTGTTAACCTGAGTGCCCAGGTCTCTCACCACAGGTTATGTGCTTAGGGGGTTGCAGTTGATGTGGTAATCAGTAGGGCTCGTGTTTTTGCCAAATGGTATGATGATACATTTTTTTCCATTTAGCTTGAGGCCATGACTTTGGCACCAGTCATTAGCTGCTGTGAGACCCTCTTGCAGTACGTTAACATCATTTGGGGAGTCAAGGACAGGACCCAGCTTACAGTAGTCTGCAACTTGGTCTACCACAGCTCTTTTTTCTTTGCCTGGATCTCTGAGAAATAGATCTCAAACAGTGAGGGTCCTTGGACAGATCCCTGGGGAACTGCACTAGGACAGATCTTCTATCAGAGGTGGAGATGCCTATTTTGACTATGAGGGTCCTGTCAGTGAGCCAGCTGGCCATCCACCTGATGAGATAGGGATATACGCCAAGTTGTGTTAGCTTTTCAATGATGCCCGAGTGGGGGATTGTGTCAAAGGCCATGGCCAAGTCAAGGTAAGCTGTATGCACTGACTTTCCCTCATCCAGGGCCATGGTGACTGTCTCAAAAAAGTCAACCAGGTTCAACAGGCAAGATCTTCCCTTAGCAAATCCGAACTGGATGGGGGTCAAGTGCTTGGAGATTGCCTATGTCCTTGTTTATGAAATTCATAATAATATGCTCCATGGCTTTTCAGATCAGACTTGTCAAAATAACGGGGTGATAGTTTCCATGGTCAGTAGTGGCACCACCTGTGTGCAATGGGATGACAATAGCAGTTCTCCACTCTGCTGGAAAGAAGCCTGTACTTAAGGTGTGATTGAATAGGGTGCTTAATGGTGAAGCCAGTTCTTGCTGGAAATTGTGCAGAATACATCCTGGGATACCATCAAGTTCCATGGAAGCTGTGTTAGCCTTGGCTAGGACCTGCAACACTTGATCTACAGAGATGTGAAATGTGGGATAAGTATCAATGATGTCGAAAGGGTCTTTGGGGGGGACAGGGGTGTGAAGGTTGCACTGAACCTATCTGCTAGCAGGTTGGTTAAGTCAACAGGATCAGTGTAAGTGATGCTAATAAGTACTAATTTGGTACAAAACTGGGCTTTGCCATGGAGGTTCCTGATGTAACTGAAGAAGACTTTATGATTTCCCTTTGTTTTGGAGGCTAGTTTTGATTCCTAATTGGCCTTGGAGGTTTTCACTACTGATTTAATTTGCCTGTTGAGGCTAAGGAGGGAATTTTTCCAATTTGGAATTTGTTCCTTTTTACCATTGGACAACAGTTTCTTCCTTTTGTTGTAAAACCTGTTGATAGAAGATGTCCACCAAACAGGTTTATGTTTCCTTGAGGAGCAGGTTTTAGTTCGATTGGGTATGGCTGAGTCCATGCAGTTGTACAGGTGTTTGTATACTGCATTGGCGTACTGTTCAGCATAGTTGTCAGCATCCTCTGAGGGGGGCTGTGATGTGAAGCTACAGATACCCTCCCTTAGGAGGTTGTACTCAGCTTTTGAGAAGTTTTTAAGCTTGATTATGGCTGGGCGGGGGTTGGGTGGGATAGAAACTTCGAATGAGACAATCCAATGATCTGATCTCACCAGGGAAGAACATACTATGGAAATGGTGCAGTGGTTGCCCATATTGGGGAGAACCAAGTCCAGAATATTATCTCCCCTTGTGGCGGAATGAGATGAGCTGGTCTAGTGTGTCAGAACTGATGAAGTCAAGGAATCATTGAGAGAGTGCATTAGTGCAAGAATAGTTCACCCAGTCTATGGTGGTGTAGTTGAAGTCACCAAGGAGCAGGGTATTACGGGGTACCTTGATGGAGTCAAGTAGATCTGGGTAAGAGGAATGGGTGTCCTGAGTCATGGAGGGGGGTCTATAGCTAACTATAACTTGGATGGGTGTCTTACCAACTGTCAGTTGCACCTGGAGTAGTTCCAATGCATCATGCTGGCAAACCAGTCTGGAGGTGTGCCTGTCCTTAATGAAGACAGAGACTCCACCACCCTTAGTCTTCCCGACCTCATTTTGGAGTCAGAATGTGTGGAATGAGGTATAGCCTGGTAAGGCAGGGGTGCTCTCTGCAGCCCTGAACCAAGTTTCCCAGACCGCACAGACATTGGCATCTTCCAATGCAAGGAGAGCCTCCAGTGAGTCCATTTTCAGGTTAAGGCTCCTAGCATTAAGCAGCATGACCTTCAATTTGCTTTTTCACAGATCTTTTATGTTGGAAGGTTTGATTTTGGGACATTGCCTAAAAGAGGCACAGTGGGGGAGGCGAGAGCCTTGGCCAGGATCTGGAAATCCAGTGGTGACAGGTGAATGCCATCTCTGGCAAAGCACCAAGGCCTGTCGATCATGTCATCCCAAGCAGACAGATACTGGATCCCCTTGGAATTACACCAGAAACTAAGCCAATTGTTGAAGTCAATTACTTTTTGTTGATATTGTGGTATCATTCTTGCTGAAGGTAGGATGCTGCCTAGGGCTGGGGTCATACCTGCCTGGGACACATACTCTGACAGCTCAATCATGTCTGTCTTCATATAGTCCAGGAAGGTACATCTGAAGTCATTCACACCAACATGGACAATGACAGAGTCATACTTGAACTTGTTGTGGAGAGACTTAAGTGCATGCTTGATGTGGCAGATTCTGGCATCAGACAGACAACTGACCATGACCTTCTCCTTGGGTGCCTGGTGAGGGGGACGTTGGTGTGTCTCACAACTGAGTCACTGATGACTAGTATGTTTGGTTTATTGTTATGTCCTGTTGGCTGTGATAGTTTATTGTTTTGCCTTATGGGATGTGCTTGTGAGACACTGGTATGTTGTCTGCCATGTGTGATGTCTTTGGTGTTTTGTGTGAAATGTTTGTGAGTGTATTTTGGAGGTCTCTGCTGTTTAGGTAGGTTTTTATTGAGGACCTCTAAATAAGTGAGCGTGTGTCGTGCTTGGCTATGTGATGTGAGTGGTGTGGTGTTTGTGCTGGCAATCTCTTCTTTATCAGGAGTACTGACTGTGGTGCGAGAGAGCATGGACTCCAGTTTACTGATGTACATGCATTTCTTGCAGGTGGAAGAATTATGTGCTAGGAGAAGAGGGTTGTCAGCAAACATGAGGCAGTTGCTACACTGTCTCAGTATGCCCATGTTGACCAGGCTGACAGGAGAAACTGATGGGAATTGTCCAGACATAGTGTTCTGAATGCTTGGGTGGACTTATGGAAAGAGGGTTTTGATAGGGGTTTATCCACAAGAGTATAGACCACAAGAACCTACTTAAATGTAAAGTAACTGGCCTGAAGCACAAGTGCTAAAATCAAAGCTAAGATGCGTAGAATAACAGATACATTTAATTAGGCTAATAACAAGCAGTAGTAAATGCAGCAGAATAAAAACAATTGAAAAGCAGCTGAATAAAGTGTAAAAAAGATTTTTTTTAAAGTGGAGAGGGCGTAAATAGAAGATAGTTCAAGATTAGGGAAATAAGGGGGTTAGCCTTCCCAAATGCTCTCTGTCTACTCAGTACACTGAGCTGATGAAATAGGACAGGGAGGAGTGTCCAAAGTCAAAGAAGCAAAGGGGTAGTCCTACCCAAATAATCTCAGTGCACTACGTTGAGTGATCAAATGAGACTGGACTGGGAGGAGTAACCAAAATCAGATTTACAGCAGGGGCGGGCAATTCCAAAGCCACCAAGTTTAAGACTGCAACACTTGCGAGGGGGAGTGGGAAAAACTAACAGTGCAGGTAACAAAGGACAGGAACTATAAAGCAAATATATAAATACAGTACAGAGTTGCAAAAAAGTGTACTTATAAGTTTGGTATATCAGACGGTAATAGAATCCAACACAGCTAGGAGATTTAGCTCTGCTATATGTGCTCTGCACAAGTTCACAGAAATGACTGTACTAGAACTGCAACACAGAAAATACACTTCAGGCAATGGCTAGCAAGTGGGAGGATGGCAGAATGGTTAAGGTGTTTACTTTGCAGACACAAGTGCAGGGTTTGATTCTCACATGGGGTAATTGGCTGGGCTTAAAATGGCCAACAAAGGCAATAAGCCTAGTACTAATCTATAAACCTAAGATCAACAACCTAAGGCTCAACAACTCTCACCTGAAACTAGCTACAGAGTTCCCCTGAGAAACAAACAGTGCCATCAACAAAGGACAGAAACAACTAAGCAAATATATAAATACAGTACAGTGCAAATCATAGGTGCAAAACAGAGCACCTCACTGACCCTCTTCAAGCACAACCTTGATGAGTGGATGGGAAACCGCAAATATGTCCCATGGGTTCCACCTGTGTCCCTCATTGACAGGGGTGACAGGTGCTGACTGGGGTTTCTTTTTCGGGATAAACCCTTGGCTAGGCTTGTAAGGGCCCCAGGGCCATTATTAGCTTAGTAACCTCCTATGATCCTATAATAGCACACAAGTATTCCTTGATCCTATTGAACAGTTTTCTAGTGGTCATACCAATATAAAATGCTTCACAGTGGGAGCAAATGGCAATATAAACCAAACCCACTGAGTTACAATCAATAAGAATTAATTCTAATATTTTTGTATGTGAAAGACTTATTGATGGTCCCTCATAAATAAAATTGCTCAAACTGCAAAATCCACATTTATGCATGCCATGATTTTTCATAGTGTAAGGCAAAACCTTTTTGTATCATAATTTTTTCTAGGTACTGCTTAATAGACTTAGATCTGTTACACACAAAACTAGAAGATGTTCCAACAGCCCTGTATACATCAGGATTGCTATTAAAAATTCTCCAATTCTGATCAATAATTTATTTTATGTCCCTGTCATCAAAAGTCATGCAGAAAATGAAGTTGGTGGGTTTTGCAGTGTGTGCAATTTTATTTATGAGGGTGTATCAGTAAGCCTATCACATATGAAAAGAAGTATTAAAATTAATTCTTATTATGATTGTAACTCAGTGGGTTTGGTTTATATTGCCATTTGTTCCCACCGTGAAGCATTTTATTTTGGTATGACTACCAGGAAACTGTTCAATAGGATCAAGGAACACTTGTATACTATTAGGTCTAAGGATGACAACAATGCATTATGTAATCATACTTTGACCTGTTCTTGAGTCAAGAAATTTTATTCTTCTGTGTTAGGATACATTGCTAAGGGGGTGATTAAAAAAAAAAAACAGTTGCTAAGGAAAGAAACTTTATGGCAACTAACAATGCAATCTGATAAATATCCTGAACTTAATGATACTCTAAGTATCAAATGTTTTTTTTTTTTTTTTTGTAAATGTGAATGCTTCTTTAAAAAAAGTTGGCTTTCTAGTTTGAATTCATTGGTTAATGAGACTGTTAATGTTTGAATTTTATATATAAACTGACATTTTTAACCATGGCTTTATTCTGAAGAAGTCCTTCTGGACAAAAGCACTAAAATAAAACCAGGTGTGTTTTTAATCATCTGTTCTCCTTCATTTGCCTACCAGTGGATGATTTTCTTTTTTAGTGTTTTTTTATTACTCATCCTTTGAGTTTGTTGCTGTGAAACATGAAAGCAGGCTATTATAATATGGGCAATGCTGCATTACCATAATACAAAATAATGCATGTACTTTGGAATAAAGGCAGCCAGGCTACATGGCATGTACAAAGTTGAATGCAAAAGAGAACAAGGATACAAAACAATTGCACAATGTGGGTGGGGTCAAATGGGAAGCCTGGAACTAATAATAAAAGTCAGAGGGGCATAAATATATACAGATATATCAAGGCCATATCTCACAACTTTCCAGATTTTTGCCTCATATAGTTAGTCTGTTCCTCGTAAAATTTGTGGTTTTCTGGCAAATCCCTGGGATAATCTAAGGAGTGAAGTCACTATCCTTCAGAAAATTATGTTAAAACAAACCCTGTTACTCTACTAACCTTCTAAGTTTATAAGAGCAATATTTATAATATGTCCCTGTTTTTGGACCTTTGTCCCCCCATCTTGTCAGGCTTTGTTCAGATTTCTTGGATTAAGAGGTTGAGAGGTATGAACAAGACAGATGTTAATTTAATAAGGAACTGAAAAAATACTATCCCATGCAGAGAGAGGTAAGGCTTTGCTAGAAGGAACACTAGTGCAAGTCAGCAGAGGAGATGAATCCTATCTGAAGCAGATGGTAAAAGATGGGGTTGTAAGTCAACTGCAAAGGGACTAGTCCATCATCATCATCATCTTCATGTTTGAATCATCATACTCATTTTATAAGAATACACTTGCTGCTGTAACATAAATGTCATGGCAAATATTGTACATGTTTAAAAATCAAGTGACTACCTCTGCAGCTGCCAGTATAATTAAACTAAAAAAAAAAAGTACAGAACTAGGTACAAATTATACAAGCTGCACATTTTGGCTGTATCCTTTAGTCTGATTAGTTTGAACCTGAAACTTCAAAGTTAAGAAAGTATTCCAGCAGTAACAAATGGTCCTGAAAAAAGCTTCTTTTGTTATTTATATTTAACACAACAAAGCAAATGTTACATTATTATGATATGGAACAAGCTCTACATCAAGCAAATGTACAGCTGAAGATGGTGGACTACTGTTATTTCCTACAGTTAGAAGTTGTTTACATGTTCAACAAAGATAGTTTTCATTATAGGAACAAGAAAATTTAATGCACCACTTGTAAAAACCCACACATACCTATCACTGGTATGCACAACAAAGGCAATATATATTGTTTTTATCACTGTTTTGTTTGTTGAAATAAATGCATAACTGTTTCAGCTTTAAAGCCTTTAAACTTTGTTGAAATAAACAAAAGACTATTTCAGTGCTTAATTTTACCTTGAAAACCATTAAGCATTGTTTTTTATTATCTGTCACATAACTATAGACTTGCTCTTTAAAATTCAGTCAGATTTGAACTTATTTTATATATAAAGGCATTTATAGCAAACTTGTTCCCTTCCTTGTTAGTGTTAAAATGTATTTAAAGCAGTGTATTGCCAGATCTTGTAACTGGCCCAAGTACACCCCCCCTTTTTTTCTTAGATGTTATTCAAAGTGTGGAGAACATCAAGTGGCAAGGAAGATAAAACTTACTCTTTCTCAAGTATGCAATAAAATCAATGATACAGAGAATTTCACTTTGATTTTCTATAAATTAATTTCATCAGCATTATCACATTGTACAGGGTTTGTTTCCTCCAATCAGCCTCCTTTTGCCTGGTATGTGACCTTGAGCAAATCAGACTTGAGTCTGAGGCAATTTGGAATTTGGGCTAGGCTCCTTAATGGTTTCCTGAATTGCATACTGACTAACTACTTATAAACTTACTTTGTGAAACTTTATCCTCTCTCTGTCTAGTTGGATGAAATGTTTGTTTAAATAACCACAAAACCCTGTAATGCATTTAATTGTTAGATTTATTACTGCTTCTAAGAGGCATCACTACCTGCCATGCTAGCATTATATCTGATGGTAATATGTGTTAAAAGTCCAAGTGCTTGTCTCACTACTGTATCTTGTTTAAGGCAGTCTTTTATATCTTCATCTTCAGATATCCATTTCCATTTTATCACAAACCATATGCTTTTTATAGTTAATTATAGCATGGATTCCTTTAATGAGCCATTGTGATCTCATCATGGCAAAACTAATTGTAACCACCCTCATAATGAGATCTGGACAGTAGACAAATCAGTTATTTTTTGAAAGTGATAATTGTGACTGCAATATGCTTTGACTACAGTCCTGCTAGAATTTAAAAGATGACCTGTTTTTCTGGTCATCTTTACTCTAATATGCATATTAGTCAGTAACAACTGCTTAAAATGTACACAAGCAAAAGCAAGATGAGGAGCACTGGGGAATTAGAGGAAAGCACACAGTATCTGCAAAATCGTTCATCTCCTAGTGAAGAAAAATCACTTGGATAAGGATGCAAGTAAGCATCCAGGAAGGCAGTGAAAGCAAATGTGGAGAATTAAAAGAGTAGGGCAGAGCAAACAAGTGTTCACGCTCATAGGAAGTAGCAGGGTCAAAACTAGTGCTATGCAAAAAAAACGAAAGAAATAAAGATTTCACAGAAAGTCAGAATAATATGCAGGACTGCAGAATCAGGGTTAAGAAATGAAACTGAAGAAATTCTTAAATCACATTTTCTTCATGTGTAGCACTATAGAGTTATAATAGTTGGAGGAAGATGTATTGTGGTAAGAAATTACCATTTGCATGGTGGTGTCCTTTCTTCTGTTTATTTGTATATTTTTCTGCTAAAGTAATAATAAGCAAATACAAGACTATATTTTGTTTCTCTTTCAGATACGTAGTTTATTAATGTGACACTGATTTATTGCCCTTGGGAAGATGGGTGTCTGTGCAGTTTTGCCCTCTGTGTAAGGAATAATAAATAAAATTTACTTTTCAACTTACCCGATATACCAGCTCATGCAGACTGGAAATAGAAACAATGTTAATCCCCTGCTATTTGTTATGTCTATTCATTTCTGACTACTGGGTTCAGCCATGGGTAATCACAAGTAACCAAGGATATCAAAGTAATGCAATGGATACACTGTTGCAATTAAGTACTATTCTAAGCATCACTGAACTACAAAACAATACTATGTGTACTGAGACATTTACAAGTGATTCCATTACCAGACTTTGATTTTAACTTTTTTTTATGAACTTCACAAATAAAAGGGACTGTCTGTATAGAGAGCTGCAAGATGTAGGTATTTCATACAGCAGCTGAATAACAGACTTCAGACTGCAGTCGATTAAATTACTAATTTCATAATGTTGATTTAAAAACTTGTAGTTCTAAGTTAGAAATGCAGACACCAGCTTCTGCAACACTGATATTAGGGTTTGTATATTCTGATGGAGACATTAATACAGGGGCATCCATTGTCACAATGGATGCTGGTGGTTTATACTTGAGCCTTGTAGATATAAGGAATAATAAGCATTTGTTCGCAATTACATGAAGCGGAATAAAGTTAACTCTCTAAGACTTGTAGTCTAAGTACCTAATTCAGGTGCTTGTAAGATGTGTCTCCTGCTACTAGAGTGTCACAATAACTAAGTGTAGCTGACATTCACAATATTACCACCCATAAAATCAATCAGAATTATTAACCATATTAAATACTCAGTTTTCTCTGTACATTTATCACCTTTTGGATTAGAATAAATCTCACTACTGCCATGTTTTCCTTACAAATGATATTCTCCACTATTGGCCTACTTTTCATGCTATAAAATGTTTCAATAAACTAGGCAACAAAAAATGAAAATGATTTAAAATGCATCATGCCGTATAGACTTTTACATTCTAAACATTGTTATATTGAGATTTACATAAATATTTTGCATAAATCAGAATACAAAATACCTTTATATATAGTAGCCCTTAATGCATGTTTTCTAACTAACCTGTCTGACATTCTAGCAACATTTTTAAAATGATTAGTTTCACTGTCTGGTTCAGGTATGCTTGATTATATGTCATATTTGCATTGTGTTAGTTGCCAAAGGGTTTTAACATGAGCAATAGCTCATCACAGTGTATTTGAAACTATACCCATGAAACCATTTATGTTTTTTACTACACAAGGAAGCCAGAAAGAGTTTTCCCTTGTCCAGCAGTGTTTGGCTTATTATGAAGCTGCATTCCTTTCTTGGATCTTTTGTAAATCACAGCTTTTCAAGTCACTTTTATGCTACCTGTTTTTGGTTTCGCCATCCAGAACTGTCTATTTGCACTACAGATTGAATCATATTCTCATGTGTTTATTTAAACATCGGGCTGTTGGAGACCCCTTTGATATAGGATGATGGAAAATGTGCATCCTGTTATCAGAAAAATGTATTTCTTCCATGTTATATATTTTTACATTAGCAGTTCTTACTGCTGGCTATAAATGCTTCCACAGCCCCATTTACCTGAAGTCATGAAGGTGTCATACACCTGTAGTCATTCCCAAAATAGTACAAATCTGTTCAACATGGAAATTCTTAAGCAAAGGAGCATTATTTCAGCTAGTAGCTTTTGGTACCCCAAGAAATGAGAACAATCTGTCAAATTTCATGTCAATCTTTTAAAATTATATTAATTCTTTCTATAAGTAGATTCCTTCAACACCTCAAAACCAGCAGATATTTTATACATTAACTGGCCAGAGAAATCTCTGCTGATATCTACACAAGCTGATTTGGACAATGTTGACATTGGACCTGGAATATTCACACTACTGACAGTAAGCAGCTATCAGAGTATGCATTCAACATGACCTCTAATAAAGATTTTATTCCTGTTAACCATATCTTTTTTTTTTCTCACTAATGTTTTAGTTTCAAAATTCCTCACTGTGGTTTATAAGCAATCTCAGTGACCTTCTTTTTAAAACATCTGCATTGACCAGGCTATTGCCCTTCAACAGACACTTAATACTGTTGGTATTGTAATATCTTTGCAGTTTCTGTATTGTAATTTTTTTATATAATTAATAACTCTGGATCATTAATATCTTCCTTGTGGCAGCTGTGTGTAATAGAAAACCATTTCACTTTTTGTAAAATTGGATATTTCCTCTGTTTCAGATTAATTTTTCTCTAACTTTAATGCTTTAGGGATTGCATTTGCTTATTTATTCATATTACGTTTCTGTAATGTGATACAGTAACCAGTTTAGTGTCAGTTCTGATTGTGCACTATTAAAGATAGTCTCCAGTGATTTATCACCTATTAGTGTTAACAAATATTTTTTCATATAAATGTGCAAAGTGCTCAGAAACCCAACAATTACCACTGCTTTTCAATGTGAAAGTACCATTTCTCACATCAGCTAACGATCTGCTTGCAAATTGTTAGAATACAGTTAGCCAGTTCGGCAACACTGATATAAGATTTGAACACATGATGGGACTTCAGCAAGGATTTTAGGAACTGCACGCCAGCTATTAATAACACTCTTAACATTGCATGTTTCTGGAGCTCATGTATTTTCAACAGTGGAAAAAAAGTCCTGAAATGACTAGTGTAGCCAATCAGGCATTGTAACAAAATATACAAGTTAATAATATAAAGCCTATTGTATATAAACCAGGACTTTTATATATAAATTAACACCTCCCACCGCATCAAATAAATATAAAACAGGGTACATTGTGGTATACATGGTTTACACCTATGGCCTCACAAACTGATAAGGACATTAGCATAAGGATTTCTTTTATTGCATAAATTAATGGAGCTTTGTGCTTCTACCCAGCAGATGAAAGGAGTAACAAACAGTTGTCTGAGAGTACTTAAAAGAGGACTGCATCTAGAAGCTCTAGTGAGATTCTCAGTGTAAGTACCCAACATGAAATACTCATAAGGCAGACTTCTTCTCTTTACAGTGTCAGTTGAACTTTGTTTAGCTGAAACACTAATATCATTATTATTCCTAAAATTAGTTCTGTATCAAAGCTTGAATTGATGTGTGTTATTACACCACTCATATAGAAAACATCAGATAATCCTGATAAGTGGTGCATGTGTATATATATATATATATATATATATATATATATATATATATATATATATATATATATATAAATAAAACAACATGGTTTTCATCTGCATCCCCTGAATTACACTCCAATTTGAGTATATTGCTTTGGAGCAGAACATTGCCCATGTTTTTTCACTGAATTTATCTCACACATAATAAGAAAGAAACTGTTTACAAGCAAGAAATGTGTCTTAGCAGCTAATGGGGAAAATCAGAAGTTGAAAATTGAGAGAGGGAAAATAATAGAACAGGTTAACAGCTTCGATTTTCTGTGAGGGGTGGTTGAGGAGAAGGCAAGAATGAACGAAGAGGAGGTCACTGTTAGAAATCAGAGAAGTGGCAGCCAAATGGCGCACAGTGTTAGGGGTAGTGTGTGACAGATGAATGTCAGAGAGACTGAAAAGTAAGGTGTACAAAACAGTGATGTGGCTAGTACTTCTGCATGGTACAGAAACCTGAGCAGTAAAGGCAGAATAGTTGAGGAAGCTAGAGTAGATGAAGTGCCTGAGATGGGTGGTAGTTTGCATTATGTGAGACGGATGAAGAAATGATGACATCAGAACAGAAGCCAAATTATTTCCAGTTGCAAAGAAGGTCAAAGAGAACAGATTATGATGGTTCAGTTACATACATAGGAGACAATTTTTTAAAGAAGATTTGGAAGAGAGAAGAAGGTAAGAGGAAATGGGGACATCCCACAAAGAAATGGATTGCATGAGAAAACACCAGTAACAGTCAGTCATAATAGGTGAAGAAGGTAGGCAAAATGACATTGAATTAAGAAATGTAGCGACAGCTGACATGACACTCCAACCCCATGTAAAAATGGGGTTGTTGATGAGGTATGCTCCATAGTCTATTTTCTTTCCCTCAGAATTGATCTGTTTCAAATACTTCCCTTTACCTGAGAGTGTCTTAATACTGCAGCACTCAGCTCCACTAAAAATCAGTGATGACAGCATTTTAATGTTTAACTTTTGATGCAAATTGAAAAAAACCCTCAATTACTATTATTTGTATCAGTAAGTGAAAGTTATCATTTAAAATGTATTATTTTATTGGCATTGTCCTGGTGATATGGATTAAATTTTATTTTATTTTATAGCAATCCTCCCCTTTGTTAAACTCTAGCCTCTTTTAATATATTCCATTTTATGATAAAAGACAAGCCAAGTCCAGAATCAGATATGTATTTTAATGGCACTACTCAGAGGGGTTTGTATTAACAAATTTTCTGAAGCGTAATAAAGCTCAGACTATTCAGTTAGTTTTAAACTCACTGTTTCTGACAAACTTACAAATTTAAGGTAGAAAGCAAAACATTATGAGCAATATTAGTGAATTTGAGAATAATACTTCTGGCTCTGATTTATGTTTGAGCTTAGTGTGACCTGTTACTTGCTCTGCAAAAAGACTGAAGTAACCTCTGCCAGTAATTTACCCATCTTTGTGCTTACAGGGTTGTCACCATACTGCTACCTCTCAGTGCAAGACATCTGGACAAAACCTAAAATAATGGGGGACAAAGAGTCAAAAATAGGGACACATTTTAAATATTGCCCTTGTAGATTTGAAAGTTGTTAGTATAACAGGATTTGAGTTAGCATGCATTTCTGAAGGTTATGAAATCTGAAACTCAAATGTATGTCACTAGTGACTCCACAAAAATCTGGACAGTTGAGAGGTATGTGTCACCTTCTCCACCCCTCTATAGTCAGAGTGGGGACATTTTGAACTTAAATCTGACAGGGCAGACCATAACCTCAACTAATAAATGCACTTGTTTTCACTTTATTTCCAAAATGACTCCTTGTAGAGTTTCAGTAGCTTATATCGTTTCATAAAATATTAAGGTGGTACAAAACCAATTTTCTTCAAAATGTGTTAACATTTCTGACACATACTGCTCAGTCTCTGAACATTGGTCATAGCACTGGCCTAAAAAGTAGGGAAGAGGGTGAGAAAGAGAAACATTCTTACTTTTGAAAAAAAAAAAATATATATATATATATATATATCAATGATAGAAAATGTGCATAGTTTATTTTTCTTTTGGCTTTTCCTGGTTAGGGGTCGCCACAGTGGAACTGCAGTCCGCTAATGATTGGCAGTAGATTTTTTACGGGTGCCGAATTGCCAGCTCGACGCCCAACCTTCAACGAAGGCACGCCCATTCTACGCATGTCTTTCGAATGCCACTCAACCGCAGGGAGGACATGCAGACTCCACACAGAAGGCGCTGACAAAAAAATCATAGCAATTTAATTTTAAGATTTTTCCCATTTTCATGTCTTTACCCCCCCCCCCCAAAAAAAAAATCATCTTGACCTCTTAGTGCAAGTAATCTGGGCAAAGCCATAAATAAAAGTAGGTCAAAGGCCCAAAAAATAGGGACAATTTTTAAATATTGCTCTTTCAAACTTAGAAAGTTGATAGAATAACAGCTTTTGCATTAGCATGAATTTTCTTAAGGTATTACGTCTGAATCTCAAATATGTCATTATTTTCTAACTTCAGTCTTTAATGATTTGCTTGCCACTAATTCGCCAGAAAACCAAAATTTTATGAAAAACTGATCAAAAATATGAGGAAAAATCTGGACATTCTGCGAAAATCTGTACAGACCGGCGAAAAAGCGAATGGGTGGTTTCTTGTCATCTATATTGTTGCCGGCTCGAGCCATTAACCCTAAATCACAGTCTACTGTCGGCAATTGTTGATCACGTTCCATTAAAATGTAAATGGTCACTTTAAGGGGCGGGTCCTAAAGGATGTTGAGATAATGTAGGAAGTGAGAAACTGAAAGTGAGAGAAGCATTGCGGGCACTTGGTTTCCTTGTGCCTTTAGAGTTTGGGTCACGGTACTTCTTTTTCTAAGACAGGAGCTCACTTGATGCTTGTCTCTGTATTATCTCAGAGGAGAGAGGAACAGCTAGTTCTCCCGGAAGGGCTACTGCATTCTGTGGTGAGTGGAAACATTTGGCCGAATGGTCAGCGTGTTTCTAACTTAGGTTACATGAAAGCAACAGATAGATAAATTGCAGCTATAGTGATGCTTATACTGCATAGTTAAGCAGCAACTGTCTTGAAGTGAAATACATTAGCTTGGTAGGATTCTAATGCGTGTCTTAGTTATTATGTTATGTTTGTGGCGACTTAAACCCTCTGACATACTTAATATCTTTGCAGAGCTAAAGTGGATATAATGGTTAAAAAACAACGCTGCTTTTTAAGGCATTAATACCTGTACAGAGCCAACAGTAAATGTACTCTTTTCCTCAATGTTGTGCGATCGCGGAGTTGGTATAGTTAATTTGCAGGGGTGTGTGGGGGCTAGACCCCCTGCAAAAACGGAGTTATAGTGCTGTTCTTTAGCATTCCTTATTCAAACACGTCAGTGGGTGGTGGGCGGGACTTGCTACTGCGCACCCGGGGAGGTTCTGTTCTACGACATCGCCCCTTGTGGGAGTGGTACGTTTTAATTGTTAAATTGTAACAGTGGAACAAAAGTAACTTCCCTTTAACGTGGACCACGGTTCTACTTATATGTTGTTACTACCGGGCTTGTACTATGAGGTGAGGCCGTTGTGTTTTGTTACAGCTGAAAATAACTTCCCTTTGGTTTTCATTATAAATGCATTTTGTTAGTGCAAGGGATGTAATGAGGTTGGTAATTTACTCAGAAGAGGGCAGCAATCTTAAATTCATCGCCTCAGGTTTGGTTATCTTACATATGCATTTATATGTAAATGCCATATTTTTAAAGCTATCCTTTAGACAAAGCATGGGCTTAACTTTATGTACTGAATTTAATAAAAAAAATGCATACAATTTTCTGATCACTTGGGCTAGTTGCCCTTTGTCAGCCTTTATGCACTGTTTTACATAAACCATCATTCACTTCATGGGTTGCATAATAGTCTTCCAGAACAGACTGGCCTGACGTAACTTTTCCTGTTTTGCCTCAGGGGTAAGGGTTACTAAGTGTTTTTCAGGCAAACAACTGTCATTTGCTCTGTTTTAATATCTGCCAAAAATTCCAGTGTGATTTACATCCTTGTCATAATTTTGGCTGTTTCTTTTTTTACCCAGACTGTTAGATAACCTGACCTTTGATCTGTATTATCATTTATATGTCATAAATACCATTTTTCTTCCTGCTAATCTCTTCTGCTGCCAATACACTGGCATTTTGCAAGAATATATTTGAATCCACTCGTATACCAAACTGTGCCAAGACCTGTCTTCTAACATTGCTGTAAAGCAGTAGCAGTGTGCTGCTTTTTACTGTATCACTGGTATAATGAACAGTGATGGTCACTGGTAGTGATCAAGGGGACACGTGCAAGTAGCACAGTTATGATTTTTGAAGTGTCAACAGTAGGAGACTCCTAACACTCCCCACAAATGTTGACCCCAGGGGATGTGGGGGTGTCCCCCAGTAAAACTAGGGCAGATTTAATTTCCTTAGGGAAGAGTCATGGGTGAAGAACACAAACGAGTTACACTTGATTTCGGCTACTAGTAACTAATGCCGAAAAACTTGCCCCTTGTATGAAAAACAATTTTGGCTTCCTTGTTTCTTTCCCTAACTTCATTTGATTCCTGAGCTGGTGTTATCTCCTTCTTAAATGCTCAACTATTATATGACCTTTTGTGAGGACTGCATATTCACTATCTCCTGCTTAATGGTGTAGTACAGCCTATATTCTCTTGAACCAGTATGAGATACGTAATCAGCCATTCAACTTTATATTTGATGGATGCAAATAACAGTGAAATTAAGTGAGACTGCAAAATTATGTCTTTGGTACCTCTGAGCACCAGCTACATAACTGTTTTTCATAAATTGTATGGATGCTGCACCCCCTCCGCCACTGTGCATGCGAGGGCTCTCTTGCAAGAACACACGCACACACACCTCCTGCACCTAATCTGATTGATTGTATAAAAATACTTAGATCATCAATATAGGAGGCTTCAGATATATCCCTGCTTTTTTTTTTTTTTTTTGCTGTTTCATGTTTACTGCAGTAAAGCCATTAACAGACACTTCTTGTCTCTAAATTCTTGACATTCATAGTTGTCAAAACAATGAAATTGTCCAGTGACTTAACTTCTGTAGCACATTCAGAGTACCTGAAATGGTTATCAAATATTAATTTTGTATCTGTCTATGCAGATGGTGCCTTTTTTTTAATACCTTTGGGATAAGGAGCCCCCTCTCTTTTCCGAATGGTCATTAGCATTTCAGCTAATTACCAAAATGAATATAGGCATGCATTTGTCGGTTATACATTATGTAAACTTTAGTAGTTGTATTGCATATATTGTCATACCTGCGTAAGTACCCACAACAGGTTGTTGTGTCTTTCGGCTTTTCCCGGTTAGGGGTCACCACAGCGGAACTCCGGTCCGCTAATGATTGGCAGTAGATTTTTATGTGCTGGCTTGCTGGGCCTAATGCACAACCTTCACCAAAGGAACGCCCATTCACGCATGTCGCCACACAGAAGACGCTCTGAGTATCGAACGGGCAACATCTAACTGAGGTGACAACACTACCGCTGCACAACCTGGATTAATTTCCCAATATTGACACTACTGAGCAGCATAACCATGATGAACTCTTGAGTCTGCCATCCTTCAGATGAGATGTTAAACAGGTCTTTTCTGTCTGAGCTGGTGGTAGCTCTATTGGATATGAAAGATCTCATGGCACTTGTTGAAAAAAGTGTATGAATACCACTTTTGGTCTCACTAAAAGGAGGACACTGGCCTAGTGGGACTAACCCAGCTAACAAAGAGTAAATAAAAAATAAAATCAATTTAAATTAGGTCAGTATAACAGCTTCTAATGGCTTAAGAACTACTACGTGTATGTCAGGCCGTTCGTTCAGAAATGCAGCATTTAGATATTTAAAGCAGCATTAATCACTAGTTAAAGTATCTTTACTAACTAGCAAGGCTGGACCACAAAAGCTGACCAGGTCTAAACATTTGTACAAGTCATTTCCATTTCTTGAAATACTAGTTGTCTCTTCTGTGTGGCAATCTGTGAAGTTCTGGTTAAATGTAAACTGTTATGTATTCTAACAAATTACACTATTGACAAGTGTAGCTGTGAATGTTGCTCCGCTGAGTACTACAGTCACAGAGCAGCTGCTGTAATGACCAACATTTGTTCACATGACTGCTTTGCTGTTATCCATATTACTATTTGTGAACATGCAGTATGACCATCAGGTTAAACATTGTAATTTAAACTAGAAAATGATCCTTTTTGTGATTACTTAACATTCTCAAAGTTTGAAGAGTGAGTGTAACTATTATCTCAGAGCTATATTTAAAAGTTTGTAAGCTGTGTTGTGTCTTTAACTGTAGCATTTTTCTTCTCTAACCTCTGTAGGCTATGAGGCACAATAGTCAGTTTTTGGTAACCACTTTCAGAGTATTCTTTGAATTGTCTTGCTGTGGGCTTAGAAAGCAGTTTTATAAGACTTGTGGTACGTTATAGCCATCCTTTGGCGGAATCGTGGGCTTAGGAAGCAGTATTAGCCTAACCTTTCTTCTGGCTGCTGTGTATCCCTGGCCCTAGCAGCTTTTCAACCTCTAAACCTGCTGTTGACTGATGAATCTACCTGCCTGCCCTACAAGGACCCCTTTCAAAACAAAAGAAAGTCATCTCATCTACAAGGAAGTTATTATCCAACACTCAAAACCCTTCCATCTATAGAAGTAGCAAAACTTTTCAACCTCTAAACCTGCTGTTGACTGGTGAATCTACCTGCCTGCCCTACAAGGACCCCTCTCAAAACATAAGAAAGTCATCTCATCTACAAGGAAGTTATTATCCAACACTCAAAACCCTTCCATCTATAGAAATAGCGAAAGTATGTGTCTCCTCTTATACAGGCTCTGAAGCTGAATTGTATATTTTTAAAATAATGCAAAGTAGTATTTGTAGTCCAGTTTGCTGTGTGAAACCTCCCTCCTGAGCCAGTTACCCAGCAGCCATATCCCCCTCCTACCCCATAATAAGCTTCTCTGCTATAACATTGTTTACTCCAGCCGAGTCCTACTTCTTCTTTTCCTCTGTTTTAGTGCTGCCTGTAGTTTTCACCTTTGACCATTAGGTGGTTCTCTACACTAGGCTCTAATTTCTCCCAACTCCCACCTCACTTGTATTTCTTATAGTCCACCCTGCACCTTCTTCAGTGTATCCTACTCTACTCTATATTGTCTCCTTCCTTCTGTAGTCTTTTAGCCTAGCCCTATTTACCTTGCCACAGTTTTATCTTAAACCTACATTACCTCTTGCCTGGAACTTCAGTCTGCTCCATTATAATCTGCTGGTCATAGATTGACTCTGGGACCTCTTCCTTCACTTGCTGTAACCCGCTCTGTTCGCCCTGTACGCTCACTCCACTCCCCTACCCTACCCCCAAAAACCACCCACCCCCACTACATCTCAACTTATACCCCCCTTGGCCACACCCACACTCCATATCAACCTATGTACTACCTTATCTTGTTACATACTTAACTCCTAATTACTTAGTACCTCCCTCCCTCTATCTAACCTTCCCTATAAAACCTCACCTTGCTTTCCTTTCTTAACATGCATATCCCTGCCATACCTAGACTCTTTTTACCTGTTCCTCTTTCTTATAATTCTTTCCTCTCTACTTATATCACATATCCTCACCAGTTATGAATACCTAAACCTTACTAGTTTTCAACATCCCTTAAAACAAACAACTCATCTCTCCCTTTCATCTCCACTAACTCATTGTAACACAACATTTTTATCATCCTACCTTTTACCTCACTTTTATAGATTAACCCACATTAGGTACCTCCAACTGGAAAAATTACAGTTAGGTTTTCTCAAACTATTAAAACACTCACATACACCACAGCTTTCTACATGGGGACAGTCATCCTAATCCAGGCCCAGAAAATTCCAACACTAATTCCCAATCATTCCATACCACCTCTGAAACCCCAATTAGTGGCCCCAACTCTCTTCTTATAGCTCACCTCAATATACGTAGTCTAAACAATAAAATTACACATTTACATGCACTATTAGGTTTATATTCTTTTGACATCCTATGCCTAACAGAGACTTGGCTCAAGCCAGTAACTAAAAACAGTGATATACCACCTGGATATAATATCCTGAGGCGTGATCGTCTAAACAAAAAAGGCGGTGGGGTAGCAATATTGTATAAATCTGAATTACAAATTACTATATTAGATACTCAAACCTCCCACTCCTAACAGTGCTGAAATCTTAATCACTAAGCTCCAGATTAATACAAATAAATCATTATACATTATCTGTGCCTATATCCCTCCAGGTAATAACATTAATACTCTTGAAAATTCACTTAGCTGGCTGTCCACATCCTTCCCACAAGAAACAATTGGAGATTTTAATATAGACTGGTATTCCTGTACTTCAACCAAACCTACTACTCACATTAACCTTTATGGCTTCTATCAAACCATCACCTCTACTACCAGAACCCACAAACCTAGCAATAAAAAAGTACCTTAGACTGGATATTAGTTAATACTAATCCTCTCCTATATAAAACAGGTATATTGCCTGATGATATTAGTGACCACTCTCTTACCTTTATAAGTAGACAAAAGACCACTATACTCAACCAAACTACCTTTAGGATTTCCCGGAACAAAAACAATCTTAACCCAGATAACTACCTAGCTGAGCTCAAAGCTTGCAACTGGTCACCCCTAAAATACCTACCACTTGATGAAGCAGTGTCATACTTAAATTTCAAATTCCTGCTAATTCTTGACCGCCATGCTCCCTCCCGTACTGTGAGGACCAGGAACAAACCTGCTCCTTGGCTCTCCAGAGAGACCAGGCACAAAATGCTACAGAGAAATAAGATGTGGTCCAAATGGAGATATACAAAAGACCCTATAGACCATCAAAACTTTAGACAACTTAGAAACACTACTAAAAAACTAACTATTCTTGTAAAAAAAAAACTACTACCATAAACTCCAACAAACCCAACCACATAATCCTCAAAAAATCTGGTCAAGCATCAACAGGCCATTTCATCCAGGTCACTCCAAAACTCCTACCCCATCTAACTTGACTCAAAACACTCCCATCCAAATCGCAGACATATTTAATAGATTCTTCTCAGAATCAGTTAAATCACTAGCAAATACCTTATCCCCCAACTAGCACCACTACACCACCCTCAACAGCTAATAATCCTCCTGCATTTACTCTACAACCAGTGCCAACATCACTCATCCATAAGCTTCTCCAAAAACTTAAACCTTGTACTCCATCAGCTGACCTCCTTCCAGCTGAATATCTACAAATGGCAGCTAGTGCACTAGCTTACCCTATTTCCATCTGAATAAACAGAACTATTATAGAATGTACCATCCCTTCTCTTTGGAAAGTTTCACATATAATTCCATTGAATAAGGGTGGTAATTCAACCGAACTCACTAACTTTCAACCCATTGCCATACTCTCTCCTTTAGCAAAAATCATGGAGAAATGTATCCACCAGTAGCTACTCGAACATCTCCTACAAAACAAGCTACTGGCTGACTGCCAGCATGGCTTTAGACCATTCCACAGCACTACAACTGCTCTTTTATCCTTCTCTGACTGTATTAATAGAAATCGAAATAACAACCTGCTTTCCTCTGCTCGCTCTATAGATCTCTCTAAAGCCTTTGACACGGTTAATCATCAGTTAATGTTAGATACACTACAATCACTTTCCTTAGATACTCAGGCAGTCAAATGGTTTAAGTCTTATCTAGGTAACAGACAACAGGCAGTTCTCTGGGACAACAAACTATCTACTCAGCTCCCAGTAACTCTGGGTGTCCCACAAGGCTCTATTCTGGGACCTCTCCTCTTTTCTGTTTTCATTAATGATCTAAAAACTACCCTCCCCCATACCACTTGAATACAATATGCTGATGACTCACCTTTAATCTGTGCCACAGCCTCTTCAGCTGAACTCCAGTCCAGTACCCAAAGAGTACTTACCTTAGTTGAAAACTGGTTCCATCAACGCTGTCTCCTCCTCCTTAACCCAAAAAAAACTAAACTATTACTATTCACTCCCACACAGAAGTCTATCCATATTAATTTCACAATTACATCAAATAATAGTACTGTAATAGCACCCGACACAACCACCGAACTCTTATGTGTAACAATTGATCATAATCTTAACTATGACAATCACATACACTTAACTATCAAAGCAGTTAATAGAAAACTTGGTTTCCTTTACAGACTTAAAGCCTTTCTTACACCCTCTGCCAGGACTACTATTGCTCAAACCCATCTAATCTCCACCCTACTCTACGCCTCCCCCATTTATACCAACCTATCTAAAATTAATCTAAACAAACTGGCAACTTCCTATAACAAAATCGCCAGATTTGCCACTGGCTCCCCTTTTAGAACCCACCACTGCCAAAATCTGAAACAGCTAGGATGGCTGGAATTTCAAAACCAGGTTCTTTTTCAGCAACTTACTATCACTCACAAGGTCCTGTACCATCCCAGTAAAACTCCTGTACTCTGTAATCTTATTAGTCCTTATACAAATCTCAAAACTCTACGCTCGGCAAATAAGCTACTAGTTGCCACCCTTAAATCCAATAACAAATCTGGTGATTGCCTGTTTACTAACTTTGTTGGAAATACTTGGAACAGACTTCCAAAAGATCTAACTACCCTTATATCTAATGAAAGGAACTCAGGAAATCAGCAAACCTCGTACACAGGACAACAGTTTATTCCTCACAGTTAAGCGCTTTCAGCTATTAAAACTAGCCTTCATCAGAACCATACAAATCAGTGCAGAACTACTTTATATACACTTATATTTTAAAAATTGCGCCAAAACTTTTAAAGCTATACTACTTCAAATACTTTAAAAATCACCATAAACTAGACAAACATGTAATATACATATATATATGGGTATAGGACATATACCTAATGTTAAAAACATCAGTAAATCATTTAAAAAATAACATAAAATGCTTATGTAAAAATTCACTTGTTAAATAAATAATAATAGTAGTGACATACCCCATATACTACAATGCTCTATTAATATTATTGAGCTAAAACCAAAAAAGGTTTGATACTAATGGAATCATTTATTCCCGGAGCCCTCGTAGCATCTAATAATATCTGCCATTTGCTTTCTAACGCAGACAACTGCATTTTCCAATTACCACTAAATAAAGAACTTTGCAATTGATCAATAATGGCAAAACGGAAGGTATGTGTATCTCCATGTTCAAGTAGATGTCTATATAATGCATTTCTATTATCTTTTTTCCTAATTCTATAAACATGTTCATACACTCGCTTCTTAAGATTCCTTTCCGTTTGCCCACATAGTACGCGGGGCATGAGCTACATGTGGCCAAATATACCACTTTAGTGGAATTACAATTACCTTTCCTAAACTTAATATTAGTATTGTTACCATCCCTTAACCTAATACTTTTAGCCTCATTTATATGCCTGCACTGGTTACAGGAACCACATTTAGTGGTGCCTGTAAAATTAGACCTCTGATCATTGTCATTAATACAACTTTCTATAATCTTTTTTAAATTAGCTCCTGTTTTGTACACAACTTTAGGTTCTAATCCTACTATACTTTCGAGTTTAGAAGCTAAAATAATTTCCCAATGCTGCTTAAGTATGTCTATAATGACATTAGTATGTGGGGTGTATGTCAATACGCACACCCTTCGGTACTTTTGATCATTTTTTGCTTCTAATTCAGTACTAACAAGATATTTTCCTAACAACGGGGGGTACTTGTTACCCCATTCGTTCTGTACATATTTGGTAATGTTATTGACCATTTGTAACGGGTACCCTCTATCAAGAAATAGCTGTTTGACTTTAGCAATTTCTATGGTCATAACCTCCCTAGTTGATGACATCCTCGCCACTCGAATACATTGTCCCTTAACTATGTTAGAGAAAATGTGTGGTGGATGACAACTAGAGAAATACAAATAATCGTTAGAAAAAGTAGGTTTACGGTACAATTGAGATGTAAAACCACTAGTCCCTAATCCTATGAGGACATCCAAAAAGGGAATATCACTACAGCTAATACTGTGGGTGAATTTCAAAAAAGTGGAAGAAGCATTGAGAAAAGCCATAAATTCATTAAGCTTGTCAGTTGAACCTTTCCACAAAATAAAGATATCATCCAGATATCTCCCATAAAAATGAATATCCGTATAGTAAGGGCTTCGGAACAGAATCTCCTCCTCCCACTCGACCATAACCAGGTTGGCGAAAATCGGAGCACATGAGGACCCCATGGCCACTCCCTTGATCTGTTTAAAAAATTCCCCTTGGAACGTGATGTAATTGTGCTCCAAGACCAAACCCATCATGTCACATAATAGACAAATCCCATCCCAACTAAGCCCTGAATATTTACGTAGACTGTTGGAAAAGTATTCCAATCCTAGCTGGTAGGGAATGCACGAATTTATTTAGTGGTAATTGGAAAATGCAGTTGTCTGCGTTAGAAAGCAAATGGCAGATATTATTAGATGCTACGAGGGCTCCGGGAATAAATGATTCCATTAGTATCAAACCTTTTTTGGTTTTAGCTCAATAATATTAATAGAGCATTGTAGTATATGGGGTATGTCACTACTATTATTATTTATTTAACAAGTGAATTTTTACATAAGCATTTTATGTTATTTTTTAAATGATTTACTGATGTTTTTAACATTAGGTATATGTCCTATACCCATATATATATGTATATTACATGTTTGTCTAGTTTATGGTGATTTTTAAAGTATTTGAAGTAGTATAGCTTTAAAAGTTTTGGCGCAATTTTTAAAATATAAGTGTATATAAAGTAGTTCTGCACTGATTTGTATGGTTCTGATGAAGGCTAGTTTTAATAGCTGAAAGCGCTTAACTGTGAGGAATAAACTGTTGTCCTGTGTACGAGGTTTGCTGATTTCCTGAGTTCCTTTCATTAGTTATCAGTTGCTGTTTGGAGTATTGTTTGCAGTTTGTCGTTATGGAGGAACAGAAGGAAGTTAGCGGTCCTTCATTGTCACGGGAGGATTATGCACAGCTCCGTGCCGAGGTTTTGGAAGTTCAGTGTGAACTGAAAAGACTTTTTGATTTGGTTACAGGGTTGGTAACCAATTGTGTTATTTCCAACAAACATATTACGGACAGTAGCCCCATTCGGGGTTTAGTAACTGAACAGTTGGCACATGAGGAGAAAGCGGACAGTAGTAGCGAAGTAGTTAATAGTGTACGGAGGAAGTTACCAATAACCACGGAGGCCAACAAAAGGATTTGTAGAAGTAAGTCACAATCCTCACCGGTGAAAGGGTTGCTAAATAAATCACCGGGTAATTCCTCTGCTGATTCAGTGGCATTAGGAACTGCTATTTCCAGGGCGAAAAGCAAGCGGAGTAAGCAGCAGCTTTGTACGCCGGAAAGGGGCTTTCCGGCCGTCCTGTGTAATATGGTTACATCTTGTCCTGATGCACCAGCTACTATTGATTTACCAGACACGGAAGGCTCATCATCTAAAGATGTAGGACTATGGTCTATTATGGATGGGGGGGAAAAAAACGTTTTTGACCCCTTGCCTATTACACCTGCACAAGACTTTACATTTGATTTCAGCATCAATAGAGCACGTAGGGAAGCTGAACGGAACGGCGCGAGACCTAAAACTGTTACGACAAGCAAGGATGCAGTTCAGCTCAACCGTGATTGTACACGAAGTAAAAAAGGTACAGTTTCTTACCAAAATTCTAGTCCACAACACCGATCTAAGCTTTTGTATAAAAGTATTGTTCCTAATATAAAAGGGCCTCAACAAATGTTGGGAGTTGATACAAACGATGAAAGGGAATTAATGGAGCGGTTTCTATATGAACAGTGCAATGACTTTGGTTCTATGAACAAGGGTACTGTTAAGAACTCAAATGCGTTTTGTACTACTACTATTAAAGACACCATTTTTGAGTTTGGGAAAAAACTTTTAGCCTATAAAAATTGTAAAATGGATATTGATTATTTAAAATGTTGTTTGGATAATAAGGTTGTTCCCAAAGGGATCCGTTTCTTTAAACTACCATTGGGTATAGTGTATACTGATTCTGTTAAAAGTGAATTCAATGAACTTTTTGATAGTTTTGGGGGATTGTTTATGCAATTGCTCATAAAACATCATAAGGAGAAATGCATTTTGTTGGGAGAACAACTTGAAAATATGTATGAAATTATTGTTGGTGATGTCGAATATGATCTATGGAGGGACTTGTTTAAAAATCAGTTTACTGTGGCCGACAGTAAAGTTAGAAACATTTATGATAGAAAATGTAAAAAGTTTGACAGAGATTTAAACTTATATAAATCCGAACAGGTGTATGTTTGGCCCAAGGATCAGGACAAATCCAAGTTTAATGCAAGAGGACAGGGTAGGGTAAATTCCACCCACCCTGCTCGGGATTTTCAGAAGGGTTTTTCCCCATTGATTCAGCATCCAGACTGGCACAGTCGTCCATACAGGAGGTAGATAATGTGATTTGCCCCCATGTCAGTGGTAGTAATGAGGAAGTTCTCCTTCATCCCCAAGCAGTATTTACACCTTCTATGAAGGCCTATGACACGCTAGAGTGTACTGCTATGAACATCAGTGTTCAGTCTTCGAGGCCTGGGTGTGTTTTCCATTCCTTCGACGGCCTTAGTGTCTACAACTACACTGACATGGAGGTAAATGGGCATTTTATCCAAGTTATGAGCAAGGGCATGAAATTTATACCTACGGTACGTAGCAATATAGTGGATAACATCAAACAGATCAAATTTTACTGTCGGGATTTGAATTTAGCAGTCCAGTTTGACAACCAAGTGACTTCTGAGGGAAAACATGTGGGTAAAATGTTGAAAAAGAAGAGTGCATATATTCCGGTTGCCCATCCGGGTATAGCGAATTTTGAGAAATTGGTCTGTCAAGATCTTTACAGGGTGCATAGGGATATATCCAAATTTGAGCACCTGTACCCTACATGTCAGAACAATCTTTCACAGGTTGAGAGAGATTGTTTAAAGGAATTTGTCCACAACAAGGAAATCCGTATTATGAAACCTGATAAGGGCGGAGGGATAGTCCTTTTTCCAACAGATGATTATGTGGCTAGGATTCATGACATTTTACAACAGACTGAGGTATATGAGACAGTCTCTCTCAACCAAATCAATATAGGACATCATCGCATAGATTTGGTTTTAGAAGAATACCTCATTGACGGTAGAATTACTAACGACACATATACTTATCTCAAGAACGACTATCCAGTTTTGGCGAAAATCGTGGGGATTCCCAAAATTCACAAATCTGTGGACAACCCACCGTTTAGACCTATCATATCTGGGTCTAGGTCCAAAACTTTCAAGGTGGGTAAATGGATCGATCATCAGCTCAAGCACATCTATGGAGCGATTCCACAGATTTTGAAGGATTCTTGGAGTTTTTTAGGGAAATTAACCCAAGACTTTTGGATGAACAATCTTACCCTAGTCACTATTGACGTAGTGGACTTGTTTTCGTGCATTCCCTACCAGCTAGGATTGGAATACTTTTCCAACAGTCTACGTAAATATTCAGGGCTTAGTTGGGATGGGATTTGTCTATTATGTGACATGATGGGTTTGGTCTTGGAGCACAATTACATCACGTTCCAAGGGGAATTTTTTAAACAGATCAAGGGAGTGGCCATGGGGTCCTCATGTGCTCCGATTTTCGCCAACCTGGTTATGGTCGAGTGGGAGGAGGAGATTCTGTTCCGAAGCCCTTACTATACGGATATTCATTTTTATGGGAGATATCTGGATGATATCTTTATTTTGTGGAAAGGTTCAACTGACAAGCTTAATGAATTTATGGCTTTTCTCAATGCTTCTTCCACTTTTTTGAAATTCACCCACAGTATTAGCTGTAGTGATATTCCCTTTTTGGATGTCCTCATAGGATTAGGGACTAGTGGTTTTACATCTCAATTGTACCGTAAACCTACTTTTCTAACGATTATTTGTATTTCTCTAGTTGTCATCCACCACACATTTTCTCTAACATAGTTAAGGGACAATGTATTCGAGTGGCGAGGATGTCATCAACTAGGGAGGTTATGACCATAGAAATTGCTAAAGTCAAACAGCTATTTCTTGATAGAGGGTACCCGTTACAAATGGTCAATAACATTACCAAATATGTACAGAACGAATGGGGTAACAAGTACCCCCCGTTGTTAGGAAAATATCTTGTTAGTACTGAATTAGAAGCAAAAAATGATCAAAAGTACCGAAGGGTGTGCGTATTGACATACACCCCACATACTAATGTCATTATAGACATACTTAAGCAGCATTGGGAAATTATTTTAGCTTCTAAACTCGAAAGTATAGTAGGATTAGAACCTAAAGTTGTGTACAAAACAGGAGCTAATTTAAAAAAGATTATAGAAAGTTGTATTAATGACAATGATCAGAGGTCTAATTTTACAGGCACCACTAAATGTGGTTCCTGTAACCAGTGCAGGCATATAAATGAGGCTAAAAGTATTAGGTTAAGGGATGGTAACAATACTAATATTAAGTTTAGGAAAGGTAATTGTAATTCCACTAAAGTGGTATATTTGGCCACATGTAGCTCATGCCCCGCGTACTATGTGGGCAAAACGGAAAGGAATCTTAAGAAGCGAGTGTATGAACATGTTTATAGAATTAGGAAAAAAGATAATAGAAATGCATTATATAGACATCTACTTGAACATGGAGATACACATACCTTCCGTTTTGCCATTATTGATCAATTGCAAAGTTCTTTATTTAGTGGTAATTGGAAAATGCAGTTGTCTGCGTTAGAAAGCAAATGGCAGATATTATTAGATGCTACGAGGGCTCCGGGAATAAATGATTCCATTAGTATCAAACCTTTTTTGGTTTTAGCTCAATAATATTAATAGAGCATTGTAGTATATGGGGTATGTCACTACTATTATTATTTATTTAACAAGTGAATTTTTACATAAGCATTTTATGTTATTTTTTAAATGATTTACTGATGTTTTTTATATTAGTTATATGTCCTATACCCATATATATATGTATATTACATGTTTGTCTAGTTTATGGTGATTTTTAAAGTATTTGAAGTAGTATAGCTTTAAAAGTTTTGGCGCAATTTTTAAAATATAAGTGTATATAAAGTAGTTCTGCACTGATTTGTATGGTTCTGATGAAGGCTAGTTTTAATAGCTGAAAGCGCTTAACTGTGAGGAATAAACTGTTGTCCTGTGTACGAGGTTTGCTGATTTCCTGAGTTCCTTTCATTAGTTATCAGTTGCTGTTTGGAGTATTGTTTGCAGTTTACCCTTATATCTACCCCACTGTTTAAGAACCAACTACGAGTTTTCCTTAAATCCCATTGGATATGTACTTGTTCTAAACCTGATTGAGACCCTCTCCCCTTGCTAAAATACCTCAAAACTTCCTCAACACTGATATCCATTTCTTATTTCCTTCACTATTTATGTTCCTCTACTTTTTTTCTTCTTGTGTTAACTCAGTATTTCCTGTACTCTATCAAACTACTTCTTAATAATAACTTGCCTTGTCAGAGTTTTGTAATATGTCATGCCCTGTGAGCATTTATGTCTATAAATTGTTTGATAGATATTCAGCTATACTTTTCTTTTTGCTTTTTATGTCTAACCCACTACTCTAAATCTGCTATACCTGCTCTTCCATAGTTACATCTAATGCTCTTAATCTCTTTGCACCATCTCTAATATTGTTTTATTTTTTTTCTTTCTCACTTTTTATATTATTTGTTATGTCTCTCTCCATTTTCCCCCTCTCATCTACTAACAAAATTAAATCTATGGTAAAGTGCTTTTTGACATTATTTGGTCTTATGTTTTTCTTAAAGTAGATGCTTTGTATCTTTATTCAATTAAATTAATACTGTTTTGGAGCTTTTCTCCCAGGGCCTCTACTGAAAATGGACATATGTCCAGCTAGACTAGCCCAGTCAACAAATGTAAAATAAATAAAATATAAGACTTGTGGTACGTTATAGCCATCCTTTGGCGGAATCTGATCTCCATGTATATGAACTTCCTTCCTCAGCCCACATTTTTCCAGTAACATACCACCCTCTGTTTGAAGTAGTATTTCCTAAAGTCCTGCTTAAAACAACCCTCTTCTCTCTGCTTCAGTTTTATTCTGCAGCATTTATTGCTTCTGTTCCCCTCCATCTCTCTCCACTTATGTGGGGTGTGCACCAAGACAGTATAGTGGATTAGACACTTGATACAAACAAAGTAGTTAGTGAACGAGAACATGAACTATCGTAAATATTAACACTGGAATAAGTCCATTTCATATTGCTAAAACCACCAAGGGTTAGACATCGGTGCCCGATTTTGTGCCAGTTATACAAATGCCAATGTAGCTAATCTCAACCCAGTGCATTTATCTGTTGGAACTCGCAGCCATTTACTGTTGTTCTAGGCCTCTGTGTAAAAGTTGCTAGGGTATTTAGAGGTCGCAGCTCCGATGGATGGGGTTGAACACCTGGTCCATGTACTTTTGCCATCAAGCATTATCTGTGTAGCTCTGTTCAACAGTGGCTGGAGGAGTCCCCCACACTGGCTGGTTTTAAAGGATGTATTTTCATGCTGACATTGTGATCTGGCATGATTGTGAATTTTGATGCCTGTTTTTGTTTTACTTAGTGGATTGTGACGTTTGGCTGTAAATGTTGAAACTTGAACCTCCCTTTGCAGCTTTTGTTCAATTTCTGTATATCCATTTGTCCCCATACTTATTTTATTTTGCATGGTGGTATTCTGTTTTGTTACATCTTTTGAAATAGAAATGTAAAGAACTAATTCAGTGCATTTGACTGCTTCTCATTATTTTTAAACTCCTTTTCTTTCTGTAGTTTTCTGATCAGTCCTGTAGTATCCCGTGTGTGAAAAATCACCCCCCCCCCATTATCCATCAACCTTCACCATCACCATCTGCCTGAGCTACATAGACATGCAGAAAAAGTTAGCAAAATTCCACTAGGAATTTAATCATAGGCCTGTCCCTCACTTAGCCTTCTGAAAGCACCCTTGTTATTTGACAGCTTGTTTGTTACTGTTTACCCAGGGTGGTCATCTTTTCTAACTTTTCTTCCTTTTCTGTTAAATAATTTCACTTCACTTTTTTTTTCTTGGTAAAATCTGAGAGTCCTTCTCCTGTTCGTGGTTATAGTACATTTGATTTCACCCTCAGTCACTATTCATGATCAGGTTCCCATCTTAAGGATATTAACAGAATGGTTATAGATAAACACACTGTTCTCTGTTGGTGTGTGCTAATTGTGAAGCCGGAGGTAATGAAAGACTAGGTTCAAGTTAAAACAATGTATTTTTTCTCTTTCTGATTGTTATCAGCAGTGTGTGCACTCCTGGTAGGAATGAGGCACCTTGTCCAGACAGTGCAGGTGAGAGATTGCTATTAGAACTTTAGGACAAATGGGACTTGGAGAATCAGGGAAAACAGATGTTTTGGTAAATCTTGGTGAGCTTCCAAAGTATAGCAGCTGGTTTTCAATGTTTCCCTAGCAACATGATGTACTGTACTAAAGTAGTTGTGTTCAACATCATCCCCCCATTCTGTGAGTACTAGCTATTTTATGGTTAGTATTTTTGTAATAAGCTAGCCAGGGAACTTGAATATCTGGATTTTTTTGTACTGCATTCTATTTATTGACTTTGCATGTAATTTCCCTTGTGTGTCAACCTGTGTATTTCACTATGTTCAGACCATTTATTGTTTGAGAATATGGTACCCATTATTTATAATGCTTAGCACATGCCTGTGAGGCTGCTTTGGATGATTTACTGGTGAAGGAGATATTGGTGAATTTCATATCTGGTTTTATTTAAAGAGCAGATAGGTCACTGGAAGTTTCTGACTTGCTTCGGAGTGATGGCAAGACTATAGTCCAGAAAGAAAGATGTGGAGAATTCTGCCAGTCTTTGTGTTTGAGAAAATAATGCATGTGAAAGGCAGGGGTCTATATCACATAGTCGAAGTTCCGTAACTTTGACTGCCATATGTACGAACACATATGTCCGAAGTTACAGAACTTCAACTATGTGTAAAAAAGGGAAAACAAAATAAAAGGTTGTATGCAGGGGGGCAAGCCCCCCTGCACCCCCACACCCCGGTCTATAAATATACCAACTCCGAGGTCGTGCTGCAGTGCAGTAAAGGGAACATTTCCTTTACTGCACTGTAGCGTGACCTCAGAGTTGGTATATTTAAAGAGCAGGGGGGTTGTGGGGGGTGCAGGGGTGTTTGTCCCCCTGCTTACATCAGGTACATTCTTTTTGTTTCTATATGTTTTATTTTTTTGCAATCAAAGTATGACAACTTTGAACTTATGGTTTCAACCATATCACGTTTGAAGTTGTCATACTTTTACTATGCGATATAGACCCAAAAGGCAGTTACAAGTAAAAGGATGCTGGAAGGCATTGTTTCACTGAGTGTAGTAAGGCTTCGAAAGTGTGCAGTATGTTTGGGTGTGGGGGTTGGAAGCCTGTACCCAGGACAGCAGTGCATATTTACTTTACGCTGTTGCAGTCCGATGGTATTTTGTGAATTAATCATTGAAACAGACTTTTTGTTCCCTTATCATTTGTGCCCTTTGTGGAGACATTGGTGCCATCTATCCTCAATACTGATTAAGTAAAAGCTGCTATGAATATTATGAACATTATACGTTTATAGCAATTTTAATAACTACTGGTTGAAGTAAAGAAACTAGAAGCTTTCTAAATGGCATTCTGAATCAAAGTGAATTTTAATCTCCACTATACGCAAAAGAAAACTGCTTTTGCCTTCCAAACAGTGAGATTAGTCTGTTCTGTAACTTCACTGTTGTTTTGTAATGCATAGTTTCCAGTGTTGTTTTTGTGAATGATGGGTAATATTAACTGTCTTGTATCATAAACGTTATGGTTGATGTTAGCCACCTGCAACCCATATTTACAGGTGTAGGTGTTGACCACTAATTGTTACATGTAGTGAACAGCAATACCCAAGTAGTAATATACACAGCACAGACAGTGCACATCTTGAGTATGGGTACTGTTGATGAGATGGATTCTGTTGTCATCCTGGCCACTAAAGGTGAAGTGGATGAATATAAATGCAGATATGTTTGGTAGATGTCAAAGACTAAACACCGTTGATACTCTTAAACTGACTCTCTCTGAGCAGTCCATTGATTTGTGTAAAAGTACAAACTCTTAGATTTGTAGCTTGGTCCACTTTTTCATTTTGTATCTCTTGTTAAAAGATGAAGTTGTCTTTCGGCTTTTCCCAGTTAGGGGTCGCCACAGTGGAGCTCCGGTCTGCTAATGATAGGCAGGGATTTTTATGGTGCCGAGTTGCCAGCCTGATGCCCAACCTTCAAAGAAGGCACACCCATTCATGCACACACCTACCTGCATGTCTTTAAACGTCACACGACTGTGGGGAGGACATGCAGACTCCACACAGAAGGCGCTCCTGCCGAGAATCGAACGGGAGGACCTCTTGCTGTGAGGCGACAACGCTAACCGCTGCACCACTGCTGCTAAAAGATGAAGTTGTAATATTCTAAAATGGTTTAATGTACAAACTGCCAAACTCAAAAATTGTTGACTGCCTACCCTTCAAATCCAGAAGTGTTGCTTGTATAGCTGTTTATACCTAGGTTAGAATACACTTTACTATTCGTTATACTTAAGCCCCCCCCCCCCAAGCCGCAAAAAAAAACTTACAACTTGATTTGCCCTAAATAGAACTTGCATACAACTTAGTTTTCTATGATCCATGTGAACATCAATGCCTTTGACTTCAGAAAGCCAACTAGCTGCCTATTACCAGGCCTGTTGACTCAATCACCTTTCAATGGATATTGTCTTTATTGGGAAATGGGTAGGAAACTGCCATACTACTGTACCTTACCCACTGATTGTACAAACAGGAAATGCCTAGATTAAAAGACCTGTGTTTGATCTAGTAAATGGAGGAGAAAAGTCTTGCAGCAAGATTGCTTCTGCTGCATGTAGCCTATTACCACACCATATTTGAAACTATGGCACTTTGTCTTTGAGTCACATTTCCATTGAGTTATTTCACCTGTTTTAACTGCAGTCTGAATCACATTTGCAAACGTCTTGCCTCAAGACTAAGTTAATTTGTTTCTGTTATTTTCTTTATAGATGTAGGTCACCATTGTCCATGTGATATTTTTCTTAGCTGGCATCGTATGTTGCATTGAATTTTTAGCCCTTGGCTTCTACTAGATTATGCAATGCTATGTTTGTGATTATCCAATCTTTTAGTTCAGGTCATAGCAGAAACTGGTTGACTAGATAATTGTTAAAACATGCTACAAGTGAGTCTAGGGCACTTAGTACGGGAATAAAGCTGTAAAATACTGAGTGAATTCATGCCTCTGAACATGCAAAATGTTAATATGGCAGGCTTATAAGTAAATAATACTCAAACCCCTTTCTGGTTATTGATTTGTAATGTAGTTGCCAAATGTTTGCTACCTGCCTTAGTGATGTCTGCATCTTTTGCTTGCTTCGAGGTGGGTGGTGCAAATCCAAGTGCTAAAGGTTTCTGCAGCACATTGTGGAGAATAGATAATCTGTTCTTGCTATTCCACGCATCATTTCTGGACTTAAACTGCAGACTGCGTTAATGTTATGCAAAGCATCACCTATTGATTTGGTGTTTATTTTCTATAAGATGTTGGTAAACTTACTGAAGTATGGTTATTGTGATTTATTGTAGGAAAAATCTCATGTATGTATGTGACGTTTTATTGTCAGTTACAAACTTGTCTATTTTTTAAAGTGATACTCTGGTGAAAGTATCTTAGTTTAAAAAATTTAAGAATAATAAGACCCTTGTGCTGATTGTAGGTTTCTGGCTACTTGACTGGCTACAGAAGATGATTCTGTTCCATTTCACAGTGTGGTACGAGTCTACTTGGTGTCCTAGAAGATAGGTTGGATCTAGAAGTGTTCTGTTTGTATTTTATAAAAACTGACTAAAGTAAATATACTTTAATCTATGCTAACCTAATGATTATTGGAGCAGTTATAAAACAATTGTCATTAGATCCTTATTTTTTTTTTCACGCATACTAACTTATGCTTGTCAAGACCTATCAATAAACCTAATCTGTTCAGTATAATTTTTAATCTGTATACTTTTCATGTGTATCTGGGTCTTTCCAGACATTTTAATCCTTCTTAATGTAGAAGGTGCTGATTTCAGTTTTACTGCAGTTCATAACGTAGCATGAGGTGCACTTCTGACAAACATTACACTTCTTACCGTCTGCAAATCTAATGTTAAGATAAATGTGCAACTACAACTGCTCATTTTACTGTTCTGTTATTGATTCAGTTGTGTAGGGTAGACTTCATCTCTGTTTACTGTTCTGTTGTAGGTAGAGTTGTGTAGGGTGGACTTCATATTTGCTAGTGAGTATATCATAATCATCTGAAAACTAGTGGGGAATTTCTTTTTCTGGTAAGAGTACCAACCCCAATGCCAAATTTGTCAGTATTGGCCTTTTTGTTTGGTTTCTACCTTTGTCTACTAGGCTTTTCTATAATGGATTTAATTGTGTGTAGTGTCTGCCATTTACAGCAAACTTGTTCCATCTTTGGAAAAACTCTGTCATCTTCAGGAATGGAAGCTGGATCTTTGGTTCATCAACTTGACATTTATGCCTTTGCTGATTTATTATAGAATATGGATTTTTGCACTGAAAGATATTGAAAGATTGTCAAGTGTTATGCTCCCAGCAGGACAGGCACACATAGTCGTACGTTTGAAGAAATAGTTGAACACAGGATAGAAATTTAAAGATTGTTTTGCGTCGATCAAGAAAGTACAGTTATGTAAAATCTTACCATAATGGTAGATGTCCTTGCTTTCACCGCTGCAGCATTAATTTCAAATGGGATACCCTGCTGCGAAGCCCACCTTCCGGCCAGTTTGCCAAAGTCTACCATTGCTTTAAGGTACACTGAATGTCACCTACACATTCCTTGCATAGGGCATAAAGGTGACGTTCAGGTGTACCATCCTCAGAACTGATTGCCCCAGTAGGAACAGCAGTCCAAGAAATACCAAGGAGAACCTGCACATCCAGAAGGAAAAAAGATTATAGGATGGAGGGACTGAGTGAATACTGCAGTGGTAAAGGCAAGGACATCTATTATTATAATAAGATTTTACACAACTGTACTATGTCCTTACATTCACTGCTGCAGTATGCATTACAAATGGGAGAGTGCCAAAGGTCAAGAAGAAACTCGGGAGGACGAAGCAGCAGTAGAGCCCTCCAAGAAGCCATGAAGAATGGCATTAGCAACACCAGCTCTAGCTCTGGAGATACCATCCAACTTGTAGTGTTTGGTAAAGGTATGCACAGAGGTCCAGAGGTCCAGGTAGCAGCTTCAAGAATAGAATTGGAATTGGAAGCCTTTGAAAAAAAAAAAAAACAGAAGAAGCCACAGGTCTAGTAGAATGAGCCTTTACAGAAGAAGGAAGGCTCTTGCCATGAAAAGTGCCACAAAAGGAAATGGCCTTTGAAATCCAAGTGGAAGCCAAACCTAAAGACCTAGGATGAAAGGAAACAACTGGTCAGATTTCTGATAACTTTAGTTTTATCCAAATAAAATCTGAGCTGTCTATGTATATCTAAGGTATGCAGCACCCTCTCACTGTCAGATTGTGGAGAGGGAAGAAAAGTAGGCAAATTAATAGACTAAGTGACAACTCATTAACCACCTTGGGCATAAAAGGATTAGTACGCAAGGACACTCTGTCCTCATGAAATATCAAAAAAAGTGGACAAGCCATAAGGGCTTGCAACTCAAAGACCCATCTGGCAGAAGTAAGAGCTAACAAAAGAACTGTCTTCCAAGAACAATGTTGCAAGGAAGCTGAAACAGCAGGCTCAAAAGGAACCCGAGCAGCTTCAAAAGGAACCAGAGTCAATTTTTCAGAAAGAAATCAAGATCCCAGAGAGGAACAGGCTTCCTAGGAGGTCTAATATTAAGGATGCCTTTAAGAAATTGTTTAGCCTCAAATCTAGAAACTAACAGGGGAGTTAAAGGCAGACCAGCAGAAATAGCTGATAAGTGGGCCTTAATAGAAGAATAGGCCAAACCAGTATTGAGCAACTTACAACAAAAGGGACATCCACAGTAAGTGGGTCCAGGTCATGAGAAAGACGCCAAATAGAAAGCTTCTTCCATTTAGACAAGTAGGATTTCCTGGCCTCCTGCAGGACCTGCACCACATCCTCAGAAAAAAGGTGTCTATGAGGAATCAAAATCCTATCACCCACCGTGTCAGTTGAAGCGTGGACAGGTGGGGATGGATGAGAGACCACTAGTCTTGTGTGAGGAGATCCACCCTGTGAGGTAACTTGTGGTGATTGCCCTTGGCTAGATGCGGAAGTAGAGGGAACCAGTACCATCGTGGCCAAAAGCGAGTCACCAACAAGATTTTGGGAGCATCCTGTTGAATCCTGAACAGGACTCTCGGAATGAGAGGAAGGGGAGAAAATGCATAAAGAAACCTCCCCTTCCAAGAAAATGAGGGCATCCACCTTCCAGGCTAGAGGACCTGGGACTCTGGCACAAAACAGAGGAAGTTGTCTGTTCAGAGGGGAGGCAAAGATATCTACTTGAGGTACCCCACTGGTGAACACTGTCCAGAAACACATCCCTGTGAAGCATCCATTCGTGGGATTGAGTGAAGGACCTGCTCAGATTGTCTGCCACAATGTTTTGATCTGAAAGAATATGAACTGAATGAAGAGTCAATATTGGATAGCCAGATCTCGTACCAGAAGTGCCAGTGGGCAAAGATAGTAAGATCTTGTACCCCCATTTGTTGATATACCACATAACTGTGGTATTGTCTGTGAATGCCTTGAGAGGCCTCGGAGAGCAGAGAGGATGAAAGGCCTGAAGAGCCAGCATAAGAGCCCTCATCTCTTTGATATTGATGATCTCTTTTTTTGCTGATGAGATGACCACACTCCGTGAACCCTCAGGAAGCCAGACATTGCACCCCATCCCACATCTGAAGTGTCTGTGAAGAGTTCCTGAGAGGGAAGAGGAGGTTGAAAAGGGAGCCCTGGATTCAGAGACAACTGCTGAATCCACCACAAAAGTTGTTTCTTGAGACAAGGGAGAAATGGAACAGGAAAGTCTAGAGGATGTGCATGCTGAAGCCACACCAACTACAGAAACCACTGGAATTTACTCGTGGAGTTTGGCCAGAGAGAGCATTGGAATGGTAGAAGCCATGAACCTCTGAGCTTTCAGAAACTCCCTGAGTGTAACGGAGGCTAGGGGAAGAATTTGAAATGATGAAATGACAGTTAAGGCCTTTGACAGAGGCAGGGGTGCCAGCATTGGCACTGTTTGAATCCTGCAACCCAGAAAGACATGATCCTGAGACGGAGTTAGCCAAGACTTTGAAGTTTATCATGAACCCCAGGCTCTGAAGAAGACAAATGGCAGAATGAAGATTTTGCAAAACGGTCTCTGGATAGGATGCCTGAATCACAGGCCATCCAAATAAGGAAATTTGAAGCCTGCAAAAGACAGTCACAGGAGTGAGGCATTTGGTGAATACCCTTGAGGCCATAGAAAGGCCAAAGGGCAAAGCACAGAACTGAAAATGCCAGGAAGCCGCAGAAATGCAAAAATCTCCCGAAGAGGATGGATCGGACTACAGAGATGAGAATCCTTGAGGTCCAGAGACACTAGAAAAGCCAGAGGGAACCAGAGAGGAAGGGACAACATCTGAAAGGAAGGCACCTTCAGAAAAGTGTTTAGATGAGAGAGGTCTAGAATAGGTCTCAAAGCACCTTTTTTGGGCACTGGAAACATTCTTGAATAAACCCCCTTTCTCCCTTTGGGACACGGGCACCTCCTGAATAGTACCCTGAGATGAGGTCTTGAAGAACCTCTGGGTTGGGGGGGGGGGCTGTTCCCGAGGAGGCTGAGGAATGCCCATAAAAGGAGGGCAGGAAATCCAGACCATGAAGTACCCCTGCCGAAATGATAGAATCCAAGAATCCTGGGTGATTCAGAATCAAAGAAAAAGGTGGAGAGAGAGAGAGGAATGTGGCTGGGAACAGGTGGATAGTCAGACAGCACCTGGCTTGTCAGGAAAGGAAAGCTTAAGAATCCCTACAGTCTGAGTGGCCTTAGCAGGAGGAGTCTGTTTACCACCCTTTTTGCCTTTTAGAAGGAGGGCAATGGACATGTTTAAGCTCCTGTAAAGCCTCCCCCTTCTCCTGAAGAGACTTTAAATAAACCATTTCCCCAAACAAAAGTTTATTGTCCAGAGGGGCATTCATCAGCTTAGACTTAATATCATCGGGTAAAGGTTGAAGCCTAAGCTGAGCCAAAAGCAGCAGCCCTAGAAGAGGCATCCACTGCATCATAACTACATTTTGATAGGATGATGAGCTACTTGAGAAGTCCCTAGCAAGGAAAGAGCAGAATATTTACTCTCATAGTCTGGAAAATCAGAAAAAAAGCTGAGAAGCCTGAGGAAGAAGAGCCAACACATGCCTAGAGATATGGGTCTGATAATTAATAGCCTTAAAAGCTAGGGTAGCCGAAGTATAAACCTTCTTATCCAGTCTATCCATGGTTCTACTGTCCTTGTCAGAAGGCAGTAACTTGGATGAAGGCAGCAATTGAGACAGCTTATCAGAGGCTACAGACACCACAGAAAGGGTCAGCAGCAGGACATTTAAACAAAAAGGAACAATCCTCAGGCTATCCATGGTTCTACTGTCCTTGTCAGAAGGCAGTAACTTGGATGAAGGCAGCAATTGAGACAGCTTATCAGAGGCTACAGACACCACAGAAAGGGTCAGCAGCAGGACATTTAAACAAAAAGGAACAATCCTCAGGCTATCCATGGTTCTACTGTCCTTGTCAGAAGGCAGTAACTTGGATGAAGGCAGCAATTGAGACAGCTTATCAGAGGCTACAGACACCACAGAAAGGGTCAGCAGCAGGACATTTAAACAAAAAGGAACAATCCTCAGGTTTTGCCTATCAGACTTCTTGGGAACAGGGGGCAGAGAATCTGGTGCTTTAGAGGCATTGGAAAAAAACATTGAATAAAGCAGTCAAGACAGTAGAGTGGCTGCAGGTTTAGGAGCTTTCATCTGCAGTAACTCATAGTACCTCTTATGGATATCTGAAACCTGGGCACAATCCCACTTAAAAAAATGCCATCATCCTTAGATTGTGTCCTCAAAGGAAATTTCCTCAGAAGGATTATTGAAAGTCCTCAGACCCATAGTCTAAAGAAGAATGAATCTGGGTAGAATAAGTAAGACATTCATCATCAGAATCCCAACTCTTCCTCAGAAGAATTCAATACTCTGGGCCTTTTAGGGGAAGAAGAGGACCAAGGAGGAGCAGGAACTGAAACCCCTTGAGGAGGCCTTAATGACAGTAAAGCACTAAACAACCCCTGAGTAAAGGCCTGCCACTCACTTTGTGGATCCCTAGGAGCAGAAGAAACATGATTAGTTTTCTGTTTCTTTTTTAAGAGGATGTCCATCCTAGAAAGCTGAGAAGGCCTTGACTCAGGATGGCATTCCACAGCTGTAGTAGGAACTTCTGCCCTAAAGAGAAACTGCGGAACCCCTCTAGGCTCCACAGAAACAATCAAATGTGGTTCCCTTGAATGCCCAAAACTGACGCCTGCCAGATCCTCAGCGGCCTCCAACCCAGATGTGGTAGGAGAAATCTGATAAAACAACCAGGTGTTTCTGGGTTCGTAGTAACCTCTGGAAAAACTCCTGGCAGAAGCTGGACAGCAGAAGATTCTGGTCTTACTTTAAGCACCTTCTACCCTGATGGCTGACTCTCAGAGCAGGAACTTCCATCCATTGTATCTTTAGCAAGAAGCCTAAGTGGTTCTCAAGCTACAATGAAAGGGAAAGAAAGCCTACTATGAAGAGTTTAAGGGACAAACGCCTTAGAAATTGAACAAGATGTGGTCGTGAGCAACACCTAGGCAAAAAAGACACCTTACTGTGGTGGTCTTCATGGGGAATTAGTCTCTCACACTGGCATTTACCCTTCCTGGATGACATTAACCCCCCCAAAGTACAAAACAATTAGAAAAAGAACAAAAAACCCAACTTCGTACTTATTTGCAAAGGTGAGGACGTCAATAAGCAAGAGTAGTCACTGGAATGCCAAAAAAACAGACTCTGGTAACAAACTGATGATTAAAAAAGGTGTTCAGACTGGCAGCAAAGAAGTTCTGAGGATGGTACTCCTGAACATCACCTTTATGCCCTACGCTACACAAGGAGTGTGCAGGTGACGTTCAGCGTATCTTTAAAGCAATGGTAGACTTGGGTAAACTGGCCGGATGGTCAACTTTACGGCAGGCAATCCCATTTGTAATGACTATACTGTGGCAGTGAATGTAAGGACATCAGGTGGTATTGCAATGCCCACCTGCAGGGTCAGGGGTATGTTTGAAGTTGCATTGTTTAAAATTACTTGAAGCAAGTTCAGGTAGAGTTTTTTCCCATTTCTGGTGCAGCTGTAAAAATGAGTTTGAGGGAATACAGTTTATAAAACTGTTATGGTATTTAGTGTAAGATATATTTTAATTTTGTTTGCTATTTATAAGGGGTGGTTTTAGTTGTACAGCTTGGCCAGAAATATGTTTGTTATATTGAGTGTTAATATTTTGTAGTTTTGGAATGGGGAGGTAAAACACTGGAATTTTCTTACGAGGAACATGTGGTGGAGCTACAACTTAGAAATTTGAGCTAATAGTTCTTAGTCTGTCATTGCCATTAGGCAATTGCTGAAATTAAATGCCGCACTTACATTTGGGGTGGGGGTGCAGATATGATTTCTGATTGCTTTATAACTTTTGTTTACGGGAGCTAATATAGTTTACAGTAATTAACAAGGGAACCATCACATAATCATCATTTTATAACATTCAAACTATTTAAATATGAAAGAGGCTGGGATATTTTTTGAATGCAAGGTTTGTAGTGTGTGTGTGTGTGTGTGTGTGTGTGTGTGTGTGTGTGTGTGTGTGTGTGTGTGTATGTTTCGTAAATATTGGAGTTTACACTCCAGATTACTGGAGGTACTGTACTGCCACAAAAAATGTTTTGTAGTAGTTATTTTATTTGTGGTTTATTAAAGTTTTGGTTAACATCAATAATTTTTTTTGTGTCAGGACAGAAGTTTTAAATTTGGTCTTGTCATTTGGAATTGCTAGTGGATTTTGTCTGCACTCTGGTTTTCAGAGTTCAGTCTGCACTGGTCAGTTTTAAGTGTATTCTTGTTTTGTCTTTTTGGCATTACTGGTGCGAATGTGAGTTCTGGCAGAGTTACTGTAAAATATTTTGAGCTTTTACTTTGCAACTGTTTGGTATTGCACAATCACTGAAGTCCATAATCTGAGATGCACTAAAGTGATCCATACAATAAGAAAGCAAGACTTGCCTGTAGACCAGGTTGCTGTCTAATCACTTCACATAAGATGGCAACTGTCATGTGTTTATATATGCTAATTGGGTAACCTCACTGGACATGAGTCATAGTTGCAGCGAAGGCAAATGACGATGGAAGGAGTCAAACCCTGTACCTTGGGTAAAAGAAGCATCTTTGTTAGTGGCTCAGAGCCTAAATCTTCTGTTCTGATAGCCTATTAAGTATGAGCTGCATTTTTTCCACACAAAGTATTCCAGAATTTTTTTTTTTTTTTGCCAATTGAAATAAATGATTTACTTCCTTTCAAGACATAAGTGGATATTTAAACACTGTATTTAACCTCCGTAATTTAACTCCTGACAAAGGGCTTATGCCAGCCAGAAAGTCGGGGAACTTTAAAACCCATGTTGAGACAAAAAAAGGTACTGGATCACATCCGTGTTTGTGTCTTTGAGTGTGATAACAGATTGAGAGGTATGTACCCCACTACATTTAGTGACTACTTCAAAGCAAACTCCTCCTATTCTCAATAAAACAGCAAGAAAAACCTCAGCTTGCTGATGACATTACATTTATTGAAGCTTTCATCTTTCTGTACCAAGGACTTCAGAATAAAATGCAATGCACCTTTGTGAAATTAAATGGTTAAAAAAAATATGTCAACATTATTAAATGAGCGGTTAAAATAACCTGTTTGCTTTAATACAAAACTTGTAAATGTCATTCATTGTAGTAAAGCTAAAAATCGTAGTATTAAATATTTAAATTTTTATAACTTTGTTTTCAAGAACAGTTTGCTTCTCTGTGTTGTTTGCCTACAGTCTTATTTGTCATTTTGTCTCTCACTTAGTCTGTTTTTATAATCTTCCCTTCATAGGTTTCCTTATTTTTCTAAGGTATTCTACAAATCTGTTTAACACTAACACACACACACAAACTTTGTGTAGCAAGGTACAGTAGAAGATCATTCTTTTATACATAACTTGAGCTCCTCTACCAAATGCACGTCTACGCTGGACGCGATTAGACAGACCTACAACTGTTGGTGAATGTTGACTTACATGTGTTTTAGTAGTATATATTAAAGCCACATTTGTTAACAGTTACGTACATTTCCATAGTAGCCACACTTTTTATGAAAAAACACAGAGGACAAATTAGGCCATCTAGATTAACTTCCGTGGAAGATGATTTCCTGTTAGAAGTTGAGTTTATTGCCATTGTTTGCAGGGGGATACAGTATGGACAAGCTTAAATCTATTAGTCTGGAAATTATTGAAAAACTATCCACTTTGTATCCACCTGTTGTAAGACAGGTTTATATACCCAGTACCTTTAAGAGAAGACATGACAGTTCTTTTATCAGCAAGTTTTGTTTAGACATGACAGTAGATACTTTATATTATTAAAAAGGTAATTGTTGACAATTTGGCCATACTGTAAGACAGGGGGACTCCAAATTTCACTTTTAAAAAAAATTTTAATTTTAAGAGTGCTAGAAAAGAACGAGACTCTGTTGCATTTACCATCTGTTCACAAGCCAATGGGAACTTGGGGTGGCTTTTTTAATATGTGTAAATTTTATTTTTGAGGGTTCTCTTATTTTGTTGCCACATTGAGACAGGACTATTCCAATTAAATTTCACTACAATTGTAACTAAGGGTGATTTATATTGTCATTTGTGGGATTGTAGTCCTTTCTAGCTTGGAATGGCTACTCCTGAAGTTGCGTTTTAAAATTGGGGAACATTTTGGCTACTTTTTTACAACCTTTAACACCAATAATGCCCTGTTCAGATGCACTTTCTGTACTTGGTGAGTAAAACTTTTTTATTTCAGCATTGTGGATCATGAACCTTGTGATTATAGTGAGGAGATTTGTAAAACAAGACTCTAGGTGAAAGAGTTAAATGTCAAGTAAGATTGTAGGCAGATAATTTCCCTGAGCTAAACAAAGCAGTGAGCATAAAGTGTTTTTCTTTTAACTGAGGTTATAAAAGTGAAATATTAAATATTTTAATAGTAGGATTTGGGGGTTTATTATAATGGAAGACTTGTTTTTGTATTTAAAAAAATATAACAATTTGACATCATGTAATTAGCTATTGAATTTCTTGAGGTTGAATTGTGTTTTATTCTGATGAAGTCCTAGGTACAAAAGAATGAGTGCTAATACATTTGTTTTTGTCAGCGAGTAGAAGTTTTTAATTGTTTTAGTTGTGTGCTTATCCAGCCCAGTGCTTTGTTTTTGTTCTATTCTTGGATACCTTTGCCTAACTTTTAGTATAGCTGCTTGAGGAAAATGAGAGAAAATTTGCCAGTATCTTCTCTTTTGTTTTTGCCAGGACAAGTAACCAAATGCTGAATGTGCATGGCAATTTTTTTAGCACAAAGACAAACAGTATGTCTTTTGTGTGAATATACCACTGCCTATAGAATTGTGTATGCTTTATTTCTAATGCAAGGTCCTAAATAGTTTTAATGGAAGATACACTTGTAAAAGGATGGCAGGTCCATGTCATGCATTCAGTCCAGCAGAAACCAGGCACAAGGTAGAATTTCAGGGATGTGTGTGTGTATTTGTATGTATGTATGTATGTATGTATATATATATATATATATATATATATATATATATATATATATATATATATATATATATATACACACACACACACACACGTTTATTTATATAAATTCTTCCCCCCTCTCTCTCCCCCCACATACATACACACACACATAATCTCTTTGCTCTCTTTCCACATATATAAAATCTCTCTCTCCACATTATATATATATATATATATATATATATATATATATATATATACACACACACACACACATGCACACAAATGTCTTACAATGAAGTCTCCTACGACTAGAGTATTCTGGGGAAATATCTGCCTTATGGGCTTCGCATCTAAGACTGAGATGGAACGCTTTGGAATCTGTGTGTTTGCTGAAGATGTTTAATGCCTTTGTTTACATTTTAGACCTTTTTTTTTTTTTAATATGGTTTAGGCAAGTTAGTCTTTAGAACCTCTGCAAGTGATAGATTGTGAGTTGTACTGTGATACTGCTGATGATCTGTTTTGGTTGTCGGTGTGCTTGATTTTGTGGCCTCCAGAAGTATGCATCTTACCCACTGCATTATGCTGTTGGACTAATAGGGGATAACCAGGCATTGTGGGGAACTGCTGGTCCCTGGTCTTGACAGAAATGATGTTGAGGGTGGGGGTGTCTAACTGCTAGTGGTTGATTTTGTTCTAAGATGCAGGGGTGGGTTTCAGTTTAGATTGACAACTACCTAGTGGTCTTGGGTTAGGTATAGTTTTACTGCAGGTCAGTGTCTCTTAATTGAACTTAGCGTGGTTTGCTAAAGCCACAAAATTAGAGCAGTGAGGCCTGTTTGATTATCAAGGCATCTTGTAGAGAGAGAACTCTTCTGGAAACGCAGATTTTCCAATGGCAGTGGTGAGTGTGGCTCGGACAATGCTTTTTTTTCCTTCCCTTTTTGATGAAAAACACTGTTTGGAATACCTGGAGGATGCCAAATTCTATGCAGCCTTTTTCTCTTTGTTCAGGGCTTTCCTTGCTGTTCAGAGCTGATGGAAAGCCTCTCTTTTTCATTCCTCCTCTTTTTTAAGTAGAGGTGTGCCAGAACTACATAGGACACTAGATGAGCTAGCTACAGTTCTGGTGGTAGCTCATGTAGATGACAGCAGTTAAGTTTAAGTACACTATTGTGGCTAGCTAGGTATTTATTTACTTGTTTACTTTTTACTTGTTTACTTTGATCGGTCAAACAGCCAAGGATCAAATAGTTTAAAGGTAATAATTCTGGGGGTGTACAACAGGGGGAGCATTTTTGTAGGGAAAATAATGTGATTATATAGTTTTTAGAGAGGTATTGCATGTGCATGACATCAGTGAGATGGAATTCATAATTGTAATCCATTGTGTGCATCATTTGATGTTTATTTACAAAGTGCTATCTTTTGGAGGGGGAGGCTCTGTATGAAAGCAAAGAGCAGTTACATAACAGCAGTTAATGGGTTATTTATGTGGCTTGCATGAGGAGAACAGTGTGTTTTTTCTGAAATCACGACATGGAATAAATGGACACTGTAACATATTTCATTCACTTTCTTCAAAATTTGCCTTTAGAGATGTACTAATGAAATGTGTTGTTTTTGGGAGCCATACTATGTGAAACCAAAGAGCAATTACTTGAAGACTGATAAGCCATCATTTACATAACTTGAGGTAGGGGGTAGATTTGAGAGAAGCAAGTTGAAATACGTTTCTGTATGTTTCACTTGCATTAAGTTAATGTTTTTCATTAATCATCATTTTTTTTTGCGGGTGCAGGCTGTCTGTAAAATGGAATGGCAGTTACAGGATCGCTGTATGACCATTGTGAGGGTTTTGGGTTTTGTTGGGAGAAGTGTACATTACTGAGAGCAACAAGGTTGAAATGCATTTCTGTGACATAAGAGAAGTATACACAATTACAAGGTCAGTGTTAAATGAGCAGTGACATTGGCCTTATGTTGGTAGACTGCATGCCACTGAAATGAATTACTGTGGACATTAGAAGTATACACACTGGCTGTAGTGAGAAGCAGGCTATATATAAAAGCAAAGGGCAGTTTCATGGTCAATTATATGGGCCTTCAGTAAGGGTAGCTTGTGTAAGAGGAGGATATATCTGAAATATAATAATATGGCCATTTATTTTGTTTTCTTCCTCATCTCATCACACAAACATCGGACGTATGCAGTGAAAGGGTTTTGGGTTGGAGACAGGCTGTGAGAGAAAGCAAACGGAAGTTGCATTATTAATACTGTATAATCAGATGTGGCTTCTGAGTGGGGTACAGTGTACGCATTTTATTGAAACAACTTGAAATAGGTTACCATGGTCGTTATTTCTTTTCATGTTCATCACAAATCAATCAAAGATGTACAGTGGAATATGACTTTTTATGGGGGAGGGGTATCAAGCTGCGGAAGAAAGTGACAGACCATTCACTAGATCAATTAATGTTGACCTGTCCATCAAGGCCTTTGGTGAGGTAAATGGTCGTCATGGCTTTCACCTTTTGGGTAGAGTTTGAGACCTGTTTAGTCAAATGGGATGTTCCCTATCAAACAATACATTCTACTGGACTAATGTGTATAAAAGTAATTTATGCTAGTGTTTGGCAGTATTTTAGAAAACCCGTGAAGATACAGCAATACTTTGGCTTTAAAGTTAGTACTTGGTATTTCATAGAACCCCCAATAGAAACATTTTTGTTCAGTTCACAGTATGTACATTGTACTCATTCCTTATGAAAATTTATTGCATTCTACATGCAAGCTTAAATATTTAATTTCACTTGTTCCTGATAGGGATATTTTTTTCAGTAGTAGTTAGTGCAATTAAAAGGAGTTACTAGGATTATGAATATGAAGTCAAATTCAACGGTGATTTATTACTTGGAACTTGTATTAAACATGCAGCTATTTCTGCTTTTTCACCAAAGATTATAATTGCAGTTTTACTACATATCCAGGTATTATCAAAAACATCAAATTATTACAGAGTTAGGTCAGTGTTCATAGGCACCATCCAGAGACCAGCTTGACCATTATAATGTGCCAGGCTACCCAGCTGCATTATCCCCTTTTTGCATTGGTTGTATGCGTAATTTCTGTAGAGAGCAAGGGAGGACAGTTCATTTCCAGACTGTTTGTGCTATCATATCTGAAATTAAACTTTTATATTTCTCCAAAGAACAATTTTTTGGGGGCTGGAAACTGTCCTGCTTGGCAGGTGCAGTTTTGTTCTACTACGAGCTGCATGCTTATTCAGTATTGAGCTGCACTAAAATCCTTAAGGGTCAAAATGCTCTTGGGTCCATACATTCCTGCTTTAATTCTGTGAGTTTTTTACCAAGGACTTTGAATACTTGTGGCCAACATATTGTCTTTTACATGCAAGTGTAGCTTTTGATGGGTAATTGAGTATCGCAGCTTGGCATGTTACATTCTCATCTTTCCATTTGACTTCCCATGGTAGGAATATAGCACATGTAGAATACATCTTTAATGAGCTCTTAATAAATCGGGGTAAATGTCCTTTGTAGGTCAACAGACAGAGCAAAATTTCTTTTTTCTGAACTTCTGTGTGCTGATGGTAGAAGGACTAGTTTACCTTGAAGTGCCAAATGGCAGAAGAATGGCAGATTTAAGGGGATCTTGTAGCAGAGTATCCTCCCAGCATTGCCTAAATACTTTAAGAAGTCCCCGCGAGGAATTAACTTTCGTCTTTTACACTAAATGTGTAAATGTAGAGTTTGTAATGCATTTCCTTTTCAGTCTGTCATATTTACTATATATATTTTTTTCAGTAATAAATCTTTATTGTTTTATCATTTTCAGTACAAATTCCAAACAAATACAAGATTGAAAATAAAAACCAACTAATGTATCTAACAATAACACCATAACATATATACAATATTTACATGAATGCTTCCACCTGCAACACAAGTTTATACAAAAAGATATAAAAATAATTGAGATTAGTTTAAGTATTACACCATTTGTTGTTACAAAGTTCTCTTACATAACTCATAATAGATTTAGGTTTAAAATATTATGCTAATAACACTTGTTCCCATATTTTCGGGTTATTGATATTTTTATTGTGTTGATGTAGAAGTCATTTGTGGGCTAATATATGTCTCATAGCTAGAATTTTAAAGTTATCCCATGAAGTTTGGGATGGGTTTAACCAATTAGTAGCTATATATAGTTTCATTAATAAGAAGATATTAATTATGATACTTTGTGATCTAGAAAGTTCTTTTGGAGGGATATGCAAAATCATAAATTTCCATGAAAGTGTTGTACTTTGATAACCCATCTTTTGAAGTTGTATTTTTAAAGAGTTCCAAAGTTTATAAATGCATTTGCAGCTCCAGAACATATGAAAAAGATCAGCAGGTTGGTCTTTACAGAATGGACAATTTGGGGAGTTTTTAGAATTGAATTTATGCAGGCTAAGGCGTGTATAATACGCATTATTCCATATCATAAGCTGAGTATACATCAACTTTTGAAGAGAGAGAGATTTTATTGTCAAATCTATTGCTTTTATTATTTGACTTTCTTCTATCAGTGGGATTTTCTCTTTCCAATATTTCGATAAAAGAACCTTATCCTGAAATTTAAACTCTTTTTATTAATTTATTTGATACGGTTATACATTTAACATCTTGTTGAAGAGCTTGCCACAAATTTGAGCATTTGGTTAAATCCTCATCTCTGGGTTTAAAATTCTTAAAGTAGTTTATAGAGAGTTCCCTAATTTGTCTCAATATAACTAGATAATTTTTAGGTAAGTTTAATTCTTGTCTTATTTGATTAGCTGAAAATTTGAGATATATGTAAATGTCAATTAGTTAAATTAACTATTAATGGGAAATTTTTAAGATCTATTAATTGATTATTTAATCTCAAATTAGGGTTCCTATGAAAGGGTTGAAAAACCATCATATGTTGAGCAAGATCTAATGATTGAAATACATTTTTTATAGATGTTATATATACATTAATGTGGTCCATATTTACTATATTTTTTGTCTGTAGATATTGCATATTTCTTCTAATGCAGAATGTGACCATAATGTGCCATTTTATTATATCAGACATAAAAAAAAATTACCAATCAAGGCAATTTTTCTGCTACTGTAAGTTCTGTCATTGCAAATGTGTCCTATTCTGACTAAGGGTAGCATGCTTAGGTCAAAACTGGACTTGCAATATACTAAAATCTCTCTGGGCAGAATGGCTTTTTGTATGCTTTCTGTACCTCGCTCTCTATTACCTTTGTAAAGGGACTGACATACTAAAGAAAAAAACAGCTTTGCCTATGTCATAAATTTAATAATCCTAAATTTATGTAAATGAAAACAAACTATATTGACGTATATTTAGTTGAAACATTATGCATCGTTTCTGTCCAATCATTGTCAGTCAGACATTACACAGCTCATTCAAATCCTGCCTTCTTTTAAACCTCATTCCTCCTCCAAAACATAATTTTCCATGTATTATTCGTACAGTTCCCATTTTTTTTTTCAATGTAATTTGCTCCTACCCTTTTCTAAAGATCCCATTTCTGGTTATCTGTGTCGCTATATTCACTAGTATCCTCTGACAGTGGTACCTCACTGTCAGCCTGGGTACTACTCACCTTTACCCTTGCAGTCACTCTATCCAAGGGAACATCAGTACCCAGCAGCAGCTGTGGCTCGCCTTCAGTCTCGCTGCTACAGGGTAGCTCTCTTCCTGAAGTAGCCACCTCACCAGTCCTAGCTTCAAATGTGCTGTCTCTCTGGGTCCCGTTCAGACAATTTATCACTGGCATTCTGTCATTTCCACTTGCTGGACCCCCTACTTTTTGTTTGTCACCTTGCCTCCATGGACATCTATATGCTATATGGCCCCACTGGTTACATTTAAAACATTCTTAACCGTTGGTCCTGGTCATGTACCTGAACTAGTGGCTTCCACTGTTACTGGAGGATTCTGGGGTGGTTTAGGCTGCCCACAATGGATTCCTTATACCCATGTGCAGCACTGGGTATCCATTTCCTGTGCAGTGATTCCCTGCTTGCTAGGTGTAGGTGTTCCTTTTTCCCCAACTCATCTGCAGTATTGCATTCCCCTATCTGCCAACTAGATTCTTGTATTCTCAGGCAAAGTGCTAAGGGCTTGTTCCCTCACCTAAAGGTCTGCCACCCCTTCAAAAGTGGTGACCTGACACCCACTCACCCACCTTTAAAAAGATAAGTGCTTAACTCAGCAACATAATTGCACACACTTTCACCTGCCTTGCATCTTTGCTTACTAAACTTTTTTTATAAGCTTCAGGTGTTAACTTACACACTAAAGATTTATTTTACTTGGTTATAGTCTAGATGGGAAATATTAGACCACTTAGAAACAGCAGTTACAGCTTTAGCATGGAGTAAGGGGTTTAGGAACTGTACCCAGAGCTCTTGGTCAGCATTGTACTGTTTACATACCCTTTCAAACATATGAATAAAACTGTCCAAATTATCACCCTCTGTAAATTGTGGAAGTAATTTACTGATCTTTATTGCTTCTGATGTTCAGTTATTCCCTTCCCCATTATCTCCATGACCCTGGTGAAGAGTCAACATCTTCTCTTCATGTTGCCTCTGCCTCTCATTTTCTTCAGCCTCCAAATGCCGCAGTCTCTCTGATTCTAATTCAAATGTTTGGCCTCCAGTTCAAGTTTTTCTAACTCCAGATGGATTTGTAAGTCCTCTGAGGAAAAGTTGAACTGTACATCCCCAAGGCCAGTCTGGTTTGTCTTCCTGGTTGCTGGTCTGTGATGGAGTTGTGGCTAAGGCTACAATCATTTCTGCTTTAGTCAGGTTGGCATGCACCAATCCTTTAGCTTGACACATCTCAGCCAACTGGCTCCTTGTCAGCTTGCCAGAATCCTCTGCTGACATCCCTGACTGCTCTCCCTGACTAACTAAGCTAACAAAAATAAATAAAACTATTGTGATATGAAATTCTGAATGTCTACCATGTGGCTGCTTGAGAGTACAAACACCTTTTAGTGACCATTGTTTACAGGCTCCAGGAGTTCAATATTCACACCACTGAATCCCAGTATGTGATGTGGTGGTCCCACCACTGCCACCAAATGTAATAACCCACCACTGCCAACCAGTAATCAAGCAGCCTCAATCCTCACCACTGGCACCTGTGGGGGATGTTCACTGGGAGGATAACAGGCGCACACACAGTATTTCCAGGTACAGCTCTCTGCATCAAGTGCAGTTTCCTTTAAGAGCACACAGAGACCACAGTCAGTCCAGGGCTGGGTTTCTCACTCTTTCTCCAGATCCACAATAAGACTCCTCATTGACACAGCTATAGCATTGAGATTTCAGCTGAGTGACCAAGCCATGACCTCCAGCACCCTCTTTCCAACCAGTGCTTCATGCCCGTGCCCAAGTAGCTCACACAAACACACACACACACACGGGAAAGGCTGGCACAGGTTTACTAGTTATGCCCCCTTCTGCCCAGACTATAAGATAGTTATCACTGCCACCAGTCACTCCTTATCGGCTTCTTTAGGGCCCTTAACAAAGGGTGTCCTATCTTACTGTGCAATGTTAATACTAATGCACATGGTAATTTTGACCTAGAGGAAGACTATTAGGAGTGGTCCACACAGTGTCACCAAATAAATGTGCAAGTACTCTCAAAACGTAAATATCTCTAAACAGATCAGCCACAATGAAAGGTTTAAATATATTTAATAATAAAAGAACAATACAATACTAAATATATATTCTCAGTGACATCAGAGTTCAAAACCACAGGAAATATTTAAAATAACATTGCAGTACCAGCTCACAAAAATAAAGAAAAATATCTAAACTAAGCTTCACTATATTCCTGAATGTATCTAAGTGAATTGCTGTAAACTAAAAACTTACTAATAGAGCAAGGCAGATGTTGTGGTGAATGGTTAATGTCAGGTCCAAGACAGAATACAGAATGCTCTGTCTCACTAAGAGACTTCGCAAATGTCTAAAATATTACTGCTGGGATAGCTTGCAGAATGACAGCATTTCTGGTCATCTGACTGACTTCTAGATCCCAGCCCAAAGCCCCCATTGCTAGAAGCTGGCAACATTTAACATCTACCTATAAAAATATACAGACAAGAACTTTTACTCGGATTTTTGGCAGATGCTGGAAGTCTTAAACAATTGCATTCTTTCATGGTTTTCAAGACTAGTAATTAGTTCACTCTGAAGGCAATGCAGAAAGCTTCCCAGTACAGACTTTTTGTCTGGCCTAGCCTATGAAGTAATTTAATTACAGATATTTTTCTAAAATTTTCTGGACTGAAGTTAACCTCCTGTATTCCAGTTTCCACTGTTAAAATATATGCATTTAAACCGTTACAACAGTGCATGCAAATTTCTGTTCTCTTCCAGTAGGGTACATTGTGGATACATTTTAAACACAGCACTTTGCAAATAACTTTTCAACATAAACATCTGTACAGAACAGTTTGATATACACATGACGTGCAGTTCTAATACATTTGCAACACCAGCATCTTGCATAAATTAGTTTGATATTCACAAATGACATATAATTATTTACAAAATTACATCTAGCTGTGCTGGCAGTATCTTCTTTCGTCACTCTCACTACTATTTTTTACCTTTTGCTGAGGTACTAAAGTTCATCATTGTGGGGTTAGGAAAAGGTGTTTCTCCGCTTCAGCTATTTGATTTATACTGTGCAAGTATTAAAACATGCCTTTTTCTCTACTGGTTTTGATTGCCATTCCTAGGTGTTTACTAGGCTAATGACCACAAGGGCCTTTTTAAGCCTAACCATGCATTCCAAATCTCTGACAAGATCAGATACCCTTGATAAGTGTAAGCATAGGTCTGGGAGATTAGCCATTTCCAGGTTACCTGTTTGCATCAGAGGCATAGGTGCCAAACAGGGAAGCTCTACTCTTCTTTCCTGTTTTGTTTTGTATGCATTTTCTTTAATAACTTTTAGATATTATCATGACTAACTCCACATATCAGTTTTGTGACTACAGCTGCAGTCCCATATTTGATCTCCAATTCCTCTGAATCCTTATCTGTTTACTCTGAAATGTATATCCATAGCTGGCTTTAGGCACCAAAGAACCTTGAAGTTGCTGCGGGGGGGGGGGCGGCCCAACAACAACAACAACAGCAGCAGCAGCAGCAGCAGCAAGTTATTTTATTTTGATAAACGCTTGCCGTACTAGCTTTGGCTAGTTTGACAGTCTTGTGCACTTAATCCAGCTGAGTAATAACTCTTATTTATATTTCCTTTTAAAATTCAAAGATGTCTCTGGTTATACTATGTTTTGGCAAGTAACAGTCTTCATAATTTCATAAAATTGTTTTAGCACTGACATACTGTCCAGCCAGGGGGGCATTCACAACACTAAAAATAACCTCATAGCTGGCTTTATTCACCTGCAATACATGGGCTGCAGGATGATAGCCCCCTTAATCATGCTTGACCATGTTGGGGCCCCACAAAAGCTGCTTAAGGTTGGTGGAATATGATGGAGAAAAAAAGATTATTCGTGTTCCAGTTGTGCTCTTTACCAGTTTTGTCTCAAAAGGGTCATAACACACCGCTGTTTTGGATAATCAGTGAATGAACATGAGCAAGGTAAGCATACAAGTCAGTAGCCCAAAGTGACCAATCTCGGTGCTTACCATGGATTTTAAGAAGAGCTGAAGCTTCTGATCTTCACGGATATTTTTCTGTATTTAGAGAGTTTTATAAATATGGGCAGAACACCAGATACTATAACTTAACTTCTTTGCTTAAGAATTGTGAACAAAGCCAAAAATAATATCAGAATAAAGGTTGAAAATTGGGAACTTTTTTTTTAAGTAGTAACATAAAAGGTTAATAGAATAACACATTTTGCATTAATGTTCACTTTTTGGACAATGTGACGTATAAAACTCCTAACTGGATTGATCGACTAATCCTGAATGATTTACCAGCGAGTCTTTTCAAGGGATGGAGCAAAACTATAAGGTGAAATCAGGGACCTTGATGGGTATGAATTACTCCATAATGAGGGAAATAAGTGACTTGCCCCCCACTGTTTGCCGACTGCTAAACAGTGTTTTATGATGAATTGTTTGCTAAAATCATTGCCAAATTTGTGCGCATGCATGTGTGTGTGTGTGTTTGTTGCAGTATAAGAGTAGCAAGCTGGCTATAATTTTATTTGGCTTTCATCAGTATTGCCATTATGATTGCATGTAGGAGTGGTGGGGAGACATGTTTGCAGTGTATTTAAGATTATGTAAAATAAACTGGCCATATATATATATGTTTTCATTTACTATCAGAAATGTAGATTGTACACATTAAGTGGCTGTCTGTGGTGGGTTGGCAGAAAGAGGATGCATACAAAAGCAACTGATCAGTGCCATTGTGGCACACTGAGTAGCCTGCCATTTCCAAAATGCTTTATTATGGGGCAGTTCTTGGCTGTGTTTCTTTCTTTGTGGTGTCTACATACCCTCCCTGGCTGTGTGTATATCTGGTAATGTGCTCTAGTTATCCCCAGCACTACAAAAACATGCAGCAGATTAAATGGAATTCCTTGTGTGCCTGTGTGAACTATATCGCTGTTCTGTGCACATTAACTCTTCTGGGTATCAATAAATAGATGTAGTTAAGTAGTTACATTAATGCATCACAGAACATGTAGAGCTTTTAGGTGGTTCGTGCACCTGGGACTGTATAGTATGTGCAAAGTAATCCTGGCAGCATGGACTAAAAGGTGCCTTAGTAGTGGTGGCAGTAATGGGGTAATAGTTACCCCAGAAGTGTTCAGGGACCTCCAACTTGTCATTTGCTGGGGGCCCCCAAAATGCTAACACTGGTCCTGTAGATGTCCTAGCCAGACTACAATTCCTTGTAATAAATTGTAAATTTGCAGTGCTTTCATGGGAAACTCCTTGCATTTTTATTGCCATGTGAACTATAGCATGATCCCACAATAAGATGTATTTTCAAACACCCCAGTAACTGAATGTGCTCAGTCTGAAATGTAATGCATATGTAATCATTGTATTGTATCCTAAGATGCAAATAGTTGCATATACTTCCCACATGTTTTCTTTTTGCATAGTCTATTTTCTTGTGCCCCCCCCCCCCACAGTTACATCTGCACTATTACATACTGTATTCCAGTCCCCTGCAATTCGTACAGTACCTTTCTGGAATAATATAATTTCACCCATTATTTTTTGTCTTGCAGGCTAGCTTTAGGGTTAAGTATATTGAAACCATTATAACTGTGGGTCCCAGCCAACCTCCCCTTATTAAAATATGCCCCCTATATTTGCTTACCTTGTCTTTATGCAACCTCAGATTTAATCTTCTTTTATTTATCAATATTAGGTCTCCACTTTTTTCCTTTTTTTCCACTTGTGCAATGGTCTGTATTACTGACTTTTATTATAGCCTCATGTTTGTTCTTTAGGAGCTATTGCATTTAGCTGTGCGATGTGTATTTCACACTTCGACATGAAATGTAGGTTAATATAGCAATAGTCCACGCCTGGGTGTGGGTAATGCTGGATTTACCCACGGTTGATGTGGTTTGGTCACGAGGGCGAAGCCTGAGTGGCTAAACAAAAACAACTGTGGGTAAATCCAGCATTACCCACACCCAGAAGTGGGTTATTGCTATTATACAGTGACATTATTTAAGGGAAAAAAATTTACTTTTCTTTCCTTGCTGCCCTTCCGCAGCTGTCTGGTATTCTGCGGCAGTTCTGATGTACTGCACATGCGTATACTTACTCAGTACATCAGAGCTGTGGGTGGAAGCAACGGAGAAAGCAAGATCTCCATTGCTTCTTACAAAGTCTCTCACTATGTTAAAGGAGTTTAGCATAGCAAGGCAGCTTTAAAGCAACGAGGCAAGATCTCCGTTGCTTTTTACAAAGTGTCTCGCTATGTTAAAGGAGTTTAACATGGCAGGACAGCTTTAAAAAAAAAAACAACGGAGAAAGCAAGATCTCAGTTTACTTTTTTTAAAGCTGTCTCTCTATGTTAAACTCCTTTAACATAGCGAGACAGTGTGTAAAAAGCAACGGAGATCTTGCGTTCTCCGTTGCTGTAAAAAAAAAAAAAGACTTGTACTAATGGAAAAAGTCCGGGCGACCGGACCTTTTTCCATTAGTATAAGTGTGATTTGCAACGTGCAAGCTGACCAATCAGCGTGCACGTTTTGGAATATTAATGGGGGGTCGTTGTATAATGTCTGTTAATATATTCACATTTTCCTTACACCAATCAGTTTACACTCCAAGACAGTTAATGTCTTGCCTCTACTTTTTTAATATTTCCTTATTGTCATTCTCTTAGTGTGTTAAAATCAGTTTCTCTCTTAAAAGTATAATTTAAAATGCGTCTTTGGGTCATGTATTATTAGTGATTTGATTGTCCTCTCTCCATAAAACAATTAACTAAAACAAATTTAATTTTCTTGCTAAATTTTTTTTTAAGCTAATTCTTACCTTTGGCAGTGTATTTAATCATATTCTAAACCTCCCCATGATTTGAGGTCTCTGACAGCCAAAGGATTCATGTGTATTTCTTTTGTAAAATAAAATGTTTACATTTTCCTTTAACCCGTGTTCTTCTACTAACATATTACCAGTTTCCATTACTTGAAATTGATTTTAATTTTATCTGCTTTTTGCATGCCTGATGTGTGTTACCATTTCCTCCTGCTTCTTTAAAATATTATCTTTCAGTTGTGCCTAACTAGTCTCCCTTTGGTTAAGGTCAGCCTTGTTAGGCTAGATGATTAGTCATGGTATTTCCTTCCCCCCTGTCAAGGCTGACTTGGCTGGGAATTCCCACCCCTTTCATCCAGTCAGATGACTGTGTCAACCAGAACCACTTTTCTCTTTGGGAACTCCCTCCACTATAATGCTTGTGCAGTATTTCTAGTTTTGGCTGCAGATTGCCACCTGAATGCATTAGTCTTGGGCAGTTTTGATCTTTTTTTGGCTAGAAGTCTTTTGTTCTGGATTCAAATTCTAAACTGTCTGGATGCATGCAAACTGTACAGTGGCACACTGCAGGCAGTTTCGTTTTGTTAATCCCTCTATCCCTTCCCTTTTCCTTTTTATGCAGACCATACAAAACATTGAAATTTACTTCAAAATCAATTCCAAATGCAGATATTGTATTGTGACTTACTGACAGTAAAACTTCTGTTTCTGTATTATAGGTTCGTAGGTAACCTCTCCCATTTCTCTCTGTCATTCTGCTGTACACCTATTTCTCATGCTATCTCCCCTTCATCTCATATCTGTCAACCACCCTGCTACTTCTACTACTTAAAAATCATTTGCTCTCCCAAATATTAAATACTAACGTCTATCCTTATTACTTAAGAGTCAAGATCTATTTACTCAATTTGGTTGCTTGCTAATCAAGACAAAATTCTAAACTGAATTGATCTTTATTGCTATAAACCACCACAAATGGTACATTTTTCTTATGTTTGAGTGACTGCCATTTGAAATGATTGTAAACGTGTGTCTCGTGTGTGTGTGTGTGTGTGTGTAAAACATATACATACACATGTATGTGCCATATAATATACACACACACATATATATATATATATATATATATACATATATATATATATATATATATACATATATATATATATATAAAATACACATACATACACATATACACACACACATATATAGATATATGGGTCAATATTGTATTATCGAAAACACAATCCGGCGAATTGTGTTTCCGATAATACACTTCAGCGAAAGTATATATTGTCGGCTATGCACTTTCGCTAAAGAAGTCAAAATCAAAAAAATAAATAACTTTAAGCAGTGTTGTGCACAGGGGCAAGCATCCCCCACACCCCCCTACTTTATTATTCTCCCTCTGAGATCACACTACAGTGAGAGAAAGGGAATATTCCCTTATCCCCACTGTAGCACAATGTCAGCGATAGCTTTGTTCATAGGTTCATAGGTGTATACTAGGCTAATGGCCCTGGAGCCTTTACAAGCCTAGCCTGTAAAAGTGCCCTGGCATTGTGCTGCCCGTCGTTAGTTCCCAGTACCTCTATCAAGTAGAGGCACTGGAGTGATGTCCAGGGTGAACCTTCTATTTCCCATCCACTTGTCAAGATTCCTCTTGAAGAGGGCTAGTGAGGTGCTCTGCTTGACATGTATGGGAAGTCTATTCCAGAGCATGGGCAGTCTCTGGGTTATGAACCTGCCCCTCTGGCATGTTCTCTTGATTGTGGTAATGAGATAGAGGTGTGGTGCGGAGGGATTGGGATTTCTTTAGATTTAGCATTTCTAACCAAGCTGGGTCAGACATGGCTTTGTAAGTCAAGCAGAAGTGCGCCTTTTAGTAGATGGTATGAGACAGAGAATAGCTGGAGTTTTTTTGAGTCTGTCCATGTAGGACATGTGTTTAAGGCCTTGGATCCTCTTCGTGAGGTACATGCCAGATGGGGCATTAAACTCTATGATTGGTCTAATGAGAAAAGAGCAGAGAGAAATAACCTCTTTTTCTTCCTGGATGCAAAACCCATGGTAATGAGATATGCCACATAGAAGGACTTTCTGAGCACAGTGGCAATGTGGTGGTCGAAGGAGAGGTTGCTGTCAACCTGTGTCCCCAGCTCTCTTATAACGTTCTCAGTGGGCTCCCATCGATGTGGTAATTAGTGGGAACTGAGTTTTTCCCAAAGGTAATGATACATTTTTTGGCATTAAGCTTAAGGCCATGTTTTTGACACCAGTCATTGGTCTCAGTGAGGCCTTTCTGTAGGATGTCTGCATCACTTGGGGAGTTAATAATGGCTCAGTTTGTAGTCCTCTGCGAATTTGGTCATCCAGAATCCCTCAGTGTTGGCAGGGACTTCTGAGAAGTAGATGCCAAACAGGAGAGGACCCAGGACCAATCCCTGTGGGGCTCCACTCATGACTGGTCGGCAGTCTAACTTGGAGTGTGCTACTTTCACACCGTGTGTTCTATCTGTTGGCCAATTTGCAACCCACCTAACGTTATAGGGGTTGATGCCTAGTTTGGTGAGTTTATCAATAATTTCTGAGTGGGAAATGGTATCAAAGGCGTTGGCCAGATCGAGGTAGGCTGTATGAACTGCCTTACCTTCATCCACCACTCTGGTGACTGACAAGAAGTCAACCAGGTTAAGAAGGCATGATCTACCTTTCACAAACTCAAACTGCGTGGGATCTAGAGTTTGGAGATTCCGTATAGCCTTGTTAATTAGGTCCATGATGATGTTCCCCATAGCCTTACATATCAGACTCGTCAGGCTAATGGGGCGATAATTTCCAGGGTCTGTAGTGGCTCCTCCTTTTATAGAGAGGTATGACTGTAACATTGTGCCATTTGGTAGGGACAAAGCCTGAGGTGAAGCTGTGAGTGAACAGAGCACACAGATGTGGTGCCAGTTCACTTTGTAATTCATGTAGAACACAGTCAGGAATATTGTTGGGTCACATGGAAGCTGTATTCTTGCCCTTAGACAATGCAGCTTTAACCTGTGCAGCAGTAAAGCAGGGTGCGTGGCATTCTTTTGGTATTGAGATTGGTCCTTTGGTGGGGCAAGAAGGGCAAAGTTGGCAATGAATCTGTTGGCCAGCATGTTGGCAATATCTGCTGCCTCAGTATAGGAGGTACCATTGTGCAGTAACTCGGCAAATCTGGGTATTGCCATGGAGATTCTTGATGTAGCTAAAGGCGGCTTTATGGTTGTTCTTAATGTCTGCTGCAATCCTGCCTTCATAGCTGGCTTTGGAGGTTTTGATGAGGGATCTCAACTTTTTGTTGAGGCTAATGAGGGAATTTTTCCAGTCTTGGGACTTCACTTTTTTTCTGCAACAGTTTTGGAGGAGAGCGTCTTGGTTCTGTTGACTATAGCTAGTTCCATGCATTTATGTATGTGTTCATACAGTGCATTGGTGTATGATTTTGGCAGTCATGCATCTATTTTCCATTGGCATGGGTGCTGTGAAGTTAGCCACCTCTGTTTTTAGGAGTCCAAAGTCAGCTTTGGAGAAGTTTTTCATGGTGGATACCTTTGTAGGGGTGTGTGTGTGTGTGTGGGTGAGATGTATATTTCCATGGTAATTAGTTTGTGGTCTGATCTAACCAAGGAGAGATTGACTGTTGGTGTAGAGCAATGGTTGCCCATGTTAGTAATAACCAGGTCAAGGATGTTGCTTCCTCTAGTGGGGGTAAGAATGAGCTGGCCCAGGGCATTGGAACTGATTTATTCCAGGAAGCATTGGGCTAGTGCATTGGTGCTTGAGTAGTTTTCCCAGTTGATGGAGGGGGTAGTTGAAGTCTCCTAGTATGAGAGTGTTGGGTTGGACCTTGTTAGATTCCAGGGTGCTTAGGAACATGGAGTGAGAGTCTAGGAACATGGTTTGGGACCTATAGCAGGCTATAACCTGGATCGCAGTCCAATGTTAGTTGTACCTGAAGTATCTCAGATGCATTATACTGGGCTACTAGTCTGGAGGTGTGCATATCCTTTATGAATATGGAGACACCACCGCCCTTGGAGCTTTGATCCATGTTTCTGGGCTGAAAGGTGTGGAATGAGTTATAGCCTGGTAGTGGCATGGGTGCTTTCTGCCACTTTAAACCAGGTCTCCGTTACAGCACAAATGTTATTCTCCATTTTGAGGAGTGCTTCAAGAGAGTGTATCTTCAGATTTAGACTTCTGGCATTGAGCAGCATGACCCACAGATACGGGATCCCCTTAGAATGACACCAGAAACTTAGCCAATTGTTGAAGTTGATCATTTTTTGTTTGTATCATTCTGGGTGATGGTAGGATGCTGCTCAGGGCTAGTGTCATACCTGCCTGGACCACTTAATCCAAGAGCTCCACCATATCTCTTTTTGTCATGTAGTCCAGGGAAGTGCATCTCCGGTCATTCACACCCATATGGACAATGACAAAGTCATACTTGTGGACTGACCTGAGTGCATGTGGTATGTGTCAGATTCTGGCACCTGATAGACAGCTGACTGTTAACTTCTCCTTATTAAACCTAGTGAGTGGGATAGCTGTGTGCCTCACTTTTCAGTCACCTATGATTAGTGTATTGGGCAAGGTGCTTAGATTTAGGGGCTTAGGTTGAGGGACACACTGTGGAGGTGAGCTATGTGTCCTGTGGTTTGTGCTGTGTTGTGGTGGTAGAGTGCATTTCTGTCTTTGAGGTCTCTGCTGTTTGGGTACACTTCTATTGAGTGCCTCTGTGAAGGTGGGTATGTGGTTTTATGTGAGAGCTGTGATAGTGGGTGTTCTGGAGGTCTATGTGTTCCATGTGTTGTGGTACAGGTGTTGACCTTCTCCTGTTGACCAGCTAGTCCGGTCTTGGCTGGTGAGTGCATAGCTTCCAATTTGGTGATATAAGTGCATTTCTCACAAGTCTGAGTGCTTGGATGTAAGAGGAGAGGGCTGTCTGTGTACATGAGGCAGTTGCTACACTGCCTCAGAATGTCGAAAAGTGCACCAGGTTAATAGGAGAAAGCACAGGGAACTGCCCTTTAATCATGCCAGGAGGGGTGGTCATAACTACTAAGTACTGGAGCTATTATTGTGAAGAACGACTAGTGTTGATGGCTTTTAGTTGTGCTATAATAATTGCAACAAAAACCTATTTAAGTGCAAAGCAGTTAGGCTATTTGAAGTGCAAGGGAGAGAGAACTAGCAAAATCTAATGGAAAAACTGAAGAGCAGACTTTCTGGCATGAGTAATAGTTTAACTCAGCTCGGCGCTGCTGAGTGGAGCTTAAACAAGCACAAACCCTTGCAAATGTGGGCTTTAAACCAGAAAGTTGAAACAGATGGAAAAACTGCCCAAACGTTCAATAAACTACAATTTCTGGGGCAGAAACCACTCCTCTTGTGGTAGATAGGGTACCTAGTGCTTACCACTCCCACTGATAAGCTAGAAGGCTTGCCTCCAACACAGAAAGGCTTGGGTGGCAAATAAGCTTACAAACAGACCTGGATACAGCAAATCTGTATCGAGACTAGACTAGTTGCAGGAAAGGTGGGAAACAAGCGCAAATGCGGGCTTTTAAATCAGAAAGTTGAAGGGGGATGGAAAAACTGCCACTAAACTACAATTTCTGGGCCAGAAACCACTCCTCTTGTGGTAGATAGGCTACCTCAATATTCTTATAACTGATAAAGAAATAGCATCTGAAGTCTGTTATAGTCTAGGCAGGAAAGTTATCCAGCATGCTATTTCATGTCCTAGGCCACCTTTACATGGTGGTTTTAGTACCATCAGGTTTCTTGTACTCCCTGTTACCAGTACAGGTTTATATACATTGAAATATTTTTATGTATGTATTTATAACACAGGCATTAATGCCCTTCTGACTTGCTAATATACCAAAATCACTTGTTCCCATAATAAGTGTCCAGGCTGTTCTCAAAATATCTAAACTAGTACTTGCTTTAATGTAATATGCTAATCTGTTCCATGCATTGGCAACTCTGTCAGAGAACCAGTTAATACACTTCTCATTGCTATAGAGTCTCCTACGTAGGTTGTCTGATGATTGTCTAGTACTTTTTGATGGGTCTACTTTGTTTCGTTGAATCTCACTTCACTGAATATCATTTCACCCCGACCACTTCATTGAAAACGCAAATTACTAAAAACTGTGATCCTGGAGTTAGTATATATAGTTGGGGGGGGGTGTATTTTACCAAAAACAATACATTTTAAACAATAGACATGCACAGTTGCAACACCAACACTCTCCAGAAGACAAAATGTACTCAAACTAAATGGGAGGCTAACCCCCCCCCCGTGTGTGTGTGTGTGTGTCTTTTATATATATATATATATATATATATATATATATATATATATATATATATATATATATGGATCTATGTTAAAACATCGAAAGTGCAGTTCATTGAACTGCACTTTCATGAACCCACTTTAGCGAAAGTGCATAACATCGAACATGCACTTTCGCTAAAATAAACAAAACAAAATTAAAAAATACACACAAAACAAAATGTAAACACTACAGGGGGCAAGCCCCCCTGCACCCCACATGTGGGGGGGCTGTTCCCCCCCCCCTACTTTAATATTCTAACTCCGAGATAGCACTACAGTGGGGATAAGGGAATATTCCCTTATCCGCACTGTACCACAATCTCCTCCACAAAAGATTTGTTAGTTGTACAGCAACATAATATGTTGATATACAACTAACAAAACATGCAAACTGCATGTTTTTTCATTTTTTACTTTGTTTTAGCAAAAGTGCATATTCGATGTTATGCACTTTCTCTAAAGTCATTTCGTCAAAGTGCAGTTCGATTAACTGTACTTTTCGACGTTCCGACAAGGACCTATATATATATATATATATATATATATATATATATATATATATATATACACATACACATATATATATATGTATGTGTGTGTGTGTGTGTATATATATATATATATATATATATATATATATATATATATATATATATATATATATATATATATATACACACACATTTTTGTGTGTAAATATATAAAATATATATATTATATATACACAAACATTTTTATATGTATGTATGTAGATACACACACACACACCACAAATGTGTGTATGTATACACACGTACATATATATATAGATATATATATATATATATATATATATATATATATATATACATACATACACAAACATTTGTGTGTGTATGTATGTATGTAACATATACATACTGCTCAGACAAGCTCCACGTGGGTTTACAGAGTGGTCCTAGCAGCAAGGAACTCGAAAAAGCGACTACCTTCTGGATTTAAGTATCTTTGCTTTTTTTCACTGAAAATAGCTTCTGCTGCTTACTTTGAACTAGCCTGAACTGTTTTTTTACCGATTACTGCATTTATTTTAAAATCTGCACTTAGTTACATTTAGTCGAATTTAGTCGAAAGTTTGCTTGTTTGTTTGTTTAATTGAACTGTGGAGGCTGCCCACTAAAGTGTGCTAGCCTGTGTAACTAATTTATCACTGTCTCTGCATTTTCTGTGTATTTCTACAAAAAAACAAAAAATAATCCTTGTTTTCCCGCCTTTCTCGACTAGTTTAGACCAGTATACAGGCATTGCTGTATTCTGGGCTGTGGTGTAGTTCCTGTGTTGTCCATTACCTTACTTGGATAGAAGGAAGTTTCTTTGCTCACCGGTGGGAGTGGGGAGCCTTGAGCAGCCTACCTATCCTTGGGGGAAGTGACCTCAGCACAAGAAGCTGTTAGTAATTGGTTGTTTGGGACCATTCCTAGCTCTTTTGTAGTTCACTGCTTAAAATCCGCCTCTGGGCATTTTTTTCTGGCTATACTGCTCAGACAAGCTCTATGTGGGTTTACAGAGTGGTCCTAGCAGCAAGGAACTCGAAAAAGCGACTACCTTCTGGATTTAAGTATCTTTGCTTTTTCACTGAAAATAGCTTCTGCTGCTTACTTTGAACTAGCCTGAACTGTTTTTTTTACTGATTACTGCATTTATTTTAAAATCTGCACTTAAAGTTACATTTAGTCGAATTTAGTTGAAAGTTTGCTTGTTTGTTTAATTGAACTGTGGAGGCTGCCCACTAAAGTGTGCTAGCCTGTGTAACTAATTTATCACTGTCTCTGCATTTTCTGTGTATTTCTACAAAAAAAACAAAAAAAATAATCCTTGTTTTCCCGCCTTTCTCGACTAGTTTAGACCAATATACAGGCATTGCTGTATTCTGGGCTGTGGGTGTAGTTCCTGTGTTGTCCATTACCTTACTTGGATAGAAGGAAGTTTTTTTGCTCACCAGTGGGAGTGGGGAGCCTTGAGCAGCCTACCTAGCCTTGGGGGAAGTGACCTCAGCACAAGAAGCTGTTAGTAATTGGTTGTTTGGGACCATTCCTAGCTCTTTTGTAGTTCACTGCTTAAAATCCGCGTTTGCACGGCTTTGCACAGTCGTGCGCATAGCGCAGCGCCGGTTAAACAAGGTTAAACTTTTTCTGGCTCCGCCAAGTCTGCTCTTCAATTTTTTCCTTAGAACTGTTCTACTTGCAATCTAAACAGCCTATACTCTATCTGAAAAGCTCAGCACTTGCTCCTAAAGCATTTTTTGTACAGGTAAAGCACTCTTAAACAAACGAAAGTACTTCATTCACCTAAATTCTGTTGAGTACCCATTTCCCTATAGGTCCTTTCTGACTCAGTTACACAGCAATCTTTTTTCACTATTTCTAGCATGTCGAAGGGTCAGTTGCTGGCGTCCTCTCCTGTTCAGCTGGTAATTCTGGGAATCTTGAGACAATGTTACAATTGCCTCATGTACACAGACAACCCTCTCCTCCTCCCAACAAATACAAATATATGCGAGAGATGCAACTATATAGCCAAACTGGAGGCTGAGCTCTCTCAATTCAGTACTGGCAAGACCAGTCAGGAGGAGAAGGTAACCACGCACACCACAAACCCAGTCTCACATAGAACTATCACAACTGCAAACCAAACACATAAACACACAAAAACATACTGAGGCTGATTAAAAATCTACCAAAACAACAGAGGCCTCCAAAGCAGACACCCAAGCAACCACCACCTCAAGACATAGCACATGCAACACATAGTTCACAAAGTCAGTGTGCTAAACAGTCACAGCCCTTAAGGCCAAACAACATGCCAGACACACTTGTAATAGGTGACTCCATAGTCAGGCACACCGACATCCCGCTCACCAGACTGAACAAGGAGAGGGTCACAGTAAGCTGCCTGTCGGGAGCTGGAATCCGCCACATAACACAAGCACTCAGGTCACTCCACAGCAAGTACGAATATGACTCAGTCATTGTACATGCCGGTGTGAACGACCTGACACGTACCTCCCTGGACTACATGAAAAGAGACATAGAGGAGCTCACTGATTATGTAGCCCAGGCCGGTATGACCCTGACCCTGAGCAGCATCTTACCCTCACCAAGAATGATGCCACAGTACAAAGACAAAATGATCAGTTTTAACAATTGGCTTAATTACTGGTGTCATTCTAGGGGGATCCAATGTCTGCTTGGGATGACATGCTTGACAAGCCATGCTGCTTCGCAAGGGATGGCTTGCACCTGTTACCCCTGGGCTTCCGGATATTGGCCAAGGCTCTTGCCACCCCCATAGTGCCTTTTTTAGGCAAGGCTCAAATGACAAACCTACTTCCCTAGAAAACACAAGTGGAAAAAACTAAGGGTAATGCTGCTCAATGCCAGAAGTCTAAACCTCAAGATGCACGCCCTCGAAGCCCTCCTCAGTATGGAGAACATCGATGTCTGTGCAGTGACTGAAACCTGGTTCAAGGCTCCTGAGAGCACCCCAGCACTATCAGGTTTTACCTCATATCATGCTTTCCGGCCCCAAAACTTGGACCGAACCACAAAAGGAGGGGGGAGTATCCATTTTCATCAAAGATACCCACACCTCCAGGTTAGTGGCAACGCACAAAGCATTGGAGACTATCCAGGTGCAACTAACCATAGGCAAAACTGCCTTACAGTTTGTAGCATGCTACAGACCACCCTCTCAAACTCAGGAACCCCACACAGCCTTCCTGAAGACACTGGAGAGTATGAATGTCTCTCCAAATACCATCATTTTGGGAGACTTCAACTACCCAAACATAGACTGGGAACATTACTCAAGCCCCAACACCCTAGCCCAAAGGTTCCTAGAATTCATAAACTCAAATGCAATGGAACAACTAGTCACCATTCCCACAAGAGGAGACAATATACTAGACCTGATCATCACAAACATGGGGACAAAATGCTCCACACCGGAAGTATATCCCTCTTTGGTAAGATCAGACCATAAATTAATCTCAATGGAAATCCACATCCCCCCCCCCACTGCACAAAAGACCACAGTGAAGAACTTCTCAAAAGCAAACTTCACACTTCTTAAGACTGAAGTGGTATCTTTCAAGGCCCCTGGGCCAGTGGAAACCACAACCCACACTGCTGAATCCTTTGCAAATGCCTTCTATGGGCACCTTCATGAATGCATGGATCATGCAATCCTAAATAAAACCAAGACCCATTCCCCCAAAGGCAGGCGCCCGGTCTGGTGGACCCCAGCCATAAACAAACTTTACAACAGGAGGAGGAAGCTACTACATGACAGAGCAAAATCCCTAAAAGGGAAGGCATCTCTGATCAGTACTAGCAAGAAACTACGATCACTCATAAAATCATCCAAGGCCAACTTTGAGAGAAAAATCGCAAAAGACACAAAAGACAATCACAAGGCCTTCTTTAGCTATGTTAGAAACCTGGGTGGAAACTCCCAGATATGCTCAGAGTTAGTCCAAAATGACACAAAATACACTGAACCCACTGACATTGCCAACATTGTGGCAGACAGGTTCAGTGGAAATTTCTCCCCCCCCCCCAAAGGAGAAATAACTATCCCAGCAGAGTGTAGCCTCCCTAACATCTCAGATGCCCAGGTGAGAGCCGCCCTCTCTAAAGCTAAAAACACAGCATCAATGGGACCGGATGGTGTCCCGGGCTGTGTGCCACATGAACTCCAAGAGGAACTAAACCCACACATAAGGCTGCTGTTTAATCTTAGCCTTACTACAGGATACGTACCCAAAGAGTGGCGTACGGCAACAGTGGTCCCACTTCACAAAGGCGGTGCTTCTACGGACCCTGGAAATTACCGCCTCATAAGCTTGACGAGCCTGGTCTGCAAAGCTATGGAGAGGATCATTATGGAACTCATAAACAAAGACATTGGGGACCTACAGACATTGGATCCTACCCAATTTGGCTTTGTCAAGGGCAGATCCTGCCTTTTGAACTTGGTCGACTTTTTTGAAACAGTCACTAAGGCCATTGATGAGGGTAAGGCAGTTTACACAGCCTACCTTGACCTTGCAAAAGCCTTTGACACAATACCCCACTCGGGCATCATAGACAAACTCACCAGCTTAAATGTAAACCCATATGTCACAAGATGGGTTGCAAACTGGCTCAAGGACAAAACCCACAGGGTCAGAGTTGCTGGAGCTATGTCAGACTCTAAGCCAGTCACAAGCGGTGTCCCACAGGGCTCAGTCCTGGGACCCCTCTTGTTCGGCATTTATTTTTCCGAGGTACAGGCAAACATAGGAGGATTGTGGCTGACAAAGTTCGCAGATGACTGCAAACTGGGCGCCATAATTGATACTCCAGTGGACACAAACATCCTTCAGAGAGGCCTCATAGAAACGGATAATTGGTGCCAGAGCCATGGCCTTAAGCTGAACGCCAAAAAATGTATAGTCATACCTTTTGGGAAAAACAAGGTACCAACAAATTACCACATAGGTGGTAATCCATTAAGTACGGAAGAGGTAATCAGGGACCTAGGGACCCAGGTTGACAGTAACCTCTCATTTGACACTCACATTGCCAAAGTGGTTAGGAAGACCTTCTATATTGCCCACCTTATCATGAAGGGTTTCACATCTAGATCAAGAGAGGTCATTGTGCCCCTGTACTCTTCTCTTATCAGGCCAATGATTGAGTACAATGCCCTGTTTGGGATGTATCTCACCCGACACCTGCAGCAGTTGAAAAGACCCCAAAAGTTCCTCACCAAGAGGATAAAGGGTCTTAAACATATGTCATATGCTGCCCGACTGAAAAAACTCCAGCTCTATTCAGTCGCATACCGCCTACTCAGAGGTGATCTGTGCCTGATGTACAAGGCCATGTCCAATCCTGAATTAATGGACATGCTCCACCTCAGAAAATCCAAATCCATCAGAGCCACGAGAACAAGTGACTTAAACCTCAACACAGAAATAAATAGAACGTGCTGGAGGGACAGATTCATAACCCAGAGGCTCCCTACACTCTGGAACAGAATCCCAGTCCATGTTAGGCAGAGCCCCTCACTGACTCTATTCAAGAGAAATCTCGACGAGTGGATGGGAGATCGTAGGTTTACCCCGGGGGTCATCTCTGTGTCACTACTAGACAGAGGCATAGTAAACTAAATCCTAAAAGGGCGTAGTATTCTCATCCTAAGGGGTGGTGTAAGCCACATACACTCTAGCTAGGCTTATAAATGCCCTAGGGCAGATTGCCTAGTATGAACCTATATATATATATATATATATATATATATATATATATATATATATATGTGTGTGTGTGTATATACATACATACATACATACATACTTGGGCAAAAAGGAAGTTTGTATAAGCTCAGCAGATCCTGCCCACGTGTCCTGCAGAGACCTACAACACCAGAGAGACAAAAGGAAAGACTTTTGGAGTGTTTAAGTACCTTTCTTTTGTTTTTTCTTGTTGCTTATTGCTATTTCCGCCTAAAAGCTCATTATCTGGCATTTATTGCTTCTCAGAATGCTCATTTTACACTGAAATTGCATTTATTTGTGCCTGCATGTTAAAATTCGTTTTTTGTTGTAAATTGTATTTTTAATTGTTATTGGCTTCCCACTCAAATGCGACAGCCATTACTGCACTATAAAAGTGTTTTTTTGCATTTGTTTCTACTGTTTTCTTGGGAAAAAAAACAACAAACAAAAAGCTTGCTATTTTCCCACCTTACTAAGCTAGAAAAGTCCAGTTTCAGATACCTGCTGATACCTGGACTGTGTTTAAGCTTCTTGGGCAAAAATGAAGTTTCTTTGTTAACCAGTGAGAGTGGGGAGCTCTGAACAGCCTATCTGCCCTTGGAGGAGTAATTTCTGCCCAGAAACTGTAGTTTTATTGGCCATTTTGGAGTAATTTCTCTCTTTAATCTTTCCGATATAAAAACAGCCTTTGCGCGGCTTTGCGTGCTGGGCAGCGCCGGTTAGCTAGGGTTAAACTATTCTCGATTCCACGAAGTCTACTCTTCAGTTTTTCCCTTGGAACTAAACAAACCTTCAACTTCAGCACTCAAACCATTCATTTTACAGCCCAGTACTTGCTTAAAACTCATAACAAGCACTAAATACCCCTAGCACTAGCCCCCCTTATACTGTCCAGAAGGACAAGGCTCTCTATTCGTCCCCACCAGGCAATCAGAAAAACAGCTCAATCTACCTATTCAGGCATGTCCAAAGGGCAGTTTCTGGTGTACTCTCCAGTCCAACTGGTGAATCTGGGCATTTTGAGGCAATGTTACAACTGCTTCATGTATACAGACAACCCTCTCCTCCTACCACCAATCACTAATATATGCGAGAAATGCAATTATACAGCCGGACTGGATGTAAAGCTCTCTCAACCCCAGCCTGTAACTGACTGTCAAGAGGAGAAGGGTAATACTTGCAACACACCACCAGTCTCACATAGACCTAACAATCCAACACAGGCAAATAACACAAATAAATACACAAAAACATACTCGGAGGCTCTAAATAAAAATCTGCAAAAGCAACAGAGACCTCCAAAGCAGATATCCAAGCAACCTCCACACCCAATCAGTGTGCCACACAATCACAGCCCTTAAGGCAAAATAACATACCCAACACACTAGTGATAGGTGACTCTACAGTCAGGCACACTGATGTCCCACTAACTAGGCTGGACAAGGAGAGGGTTACAGTTAGCTGCCTGTTGGGTGCCAGGATCTGCCACATAACACAAGCACTCAGGTCAGTCCAGTACAAGTACGACTCTGTCATTGTACATGTTGGTGTGAATGACCTGAGATGTACCTCCCTGGACTACATGAAAAGAGACATGGAAGAGCTCTCTGATCACGTAGCCTAGGCAGGTATGACCCTGACCCTGAGTAGCATCCTGCCCTCACCAAGAATGATGCCGCAGTATAAAGAAAAAAATATTAAC